>NC_091305.1:9160322-9217822 GCF_038502225.1 Cherax quadricarinatus
TCACGAAACTTAATGCATCCGGTCCCGACCCACTGCGTAATCAAACTAATTTTTGTATCCCATTATAGTGCAGGACGGTGTCCATCTGTCCAATTCACCATTGAATATGTAGGTAGACAAGGGTAAAATCCAACAAGAGAAAATACATACACAGGTAACAGTCAATAAATCAATATGCTTTATTTCATAATATGCAGTCATCCTTTCAATACAAAATTTCACCCAAGGCTGGGCTTTATAAGCCTTGGGTAAAACGTTGTAATAAGAGATTCTCTGCTGCCATTATCTATTTGCAACGTATTTGTAAACGAACTAAGAATTAATATGTAAACAAAGTAATGTGGTTGTTTTGATCCGTCTTGTGTGCCAGTGTCTTTTGTAAGTGACTGCCAGAGACTTCTTAAATAATACCCTATGTGCTCGAGCAATGGTTCGTAAACCATCAACCGATGGCAGACTTTCAAAGAAGCACGTTTGTCTAGACTGATCAAGTATGTTAGTGAGGCTCGAGTCACTACGGATGTAGTGTTATGCTGTAGTTCGTAGTTTGCAGACAGTCGGAGGATCGCACCTCCACCAATTCTTGCACTGAACAACTCGCAACTTTAATGCTTGAAATAAAATGAATAAATTAAGAAATGTCTTCTTCATATCCACCACCACCTTCAGAATACAGTGAGCAGCTCACTGTATGACAGACCCGCGCCCAAAAAAATAAATCCTGACAAAATATCCCCTTCACAATGACTCAATATAGGTTCATTTTATTGCTGATCGGCGGGATAAAACTGTCGGTGGCGGATGCTCTCCCAACGCAGTTATATTTTCCAGAAACCTGACGTTTAATATATTGTTCAGGAGAGCAGCTGTATATCTTAAAAAAAAAATTCTTGAAGCAAACGTGTCTTAATAATTTGAAAGAGGAGAAACTGCTATTATTTTCCATTTTGAATAAACTATTTGTATCCGAAATTATAACAAGTTATTTATTAAATGAAAATTTATTCGCTCTTCAAAGCAAACTTTCCTGTTGCTCTTTGATTATTATTATAATCATAACTAAGACCTAAACCCACAAGAGTCAAACAGCGCTGTGTTGATCTTTGAAGAGTAAGCTAAATCATTTGTTTCAAGAAAAGTGGGCTGGCTTTCTTAAGAATATCTACAGACATACTACCTACAGTATACTACTTCCAATACAACATACAAGTTTTTGCTAAAATGCAATAAAAATGCTCATAAAGCAAGAGTATTACAAAGAAATAAGAAATATATGATAACCAAAACCATTAGTAAAAACCAATCCAACTCAGTACAAAGTCAGCACCACAATGTACAAAGTTAACGCAGTAACGTACAAAGTCACTGCCAAAACGTATAAAGCTAACCCAGTAACGTACAAAGTCGGCGCCAAGAACTACAAAGCCAACCCAGGAATGTACATCAGCACCAAGACGTGCAAAGCCAACCCAGAAACGTACAAAGTCAGCGCCAAGACGTATTAAGCGAAAGATGTGACATACAAAGCCAGTGCTCCCGTAGTAACAGAATATCATACTTAGCAAATAAATTCTTCACACAGGCACACAAATGCGAATTGGAACCTTCACAGTTAAAGATCACACTAAACCAGGCACATACCCACTGAACGTACTCGTAAGTTCTGGTCCCCTGACCACTACTCCAGCTCTGCTGTCCTTAAATCGGTGGACCACAACATACTACGATCGTAAATCATGGTTTAGAACTCTGCCCAAGGCGCAGAGTCGTACCCACATTTCGTAGGAATGTCAATCGTGACTGCTATGGGAGTTTTCTCTACTCATGCGATTCCAGCCACAGCTTCATGTCGATGTTGTTATATATACATATATATATATACATATATATATATATATATATATATATATATATATATATATATATATATATATATATATATATATATATATATATATATATATATATATATATATATGTGTGTGTGTGTGTGTGTGCAAATATCTTTTTTCCCGTCTGCCCCATGATGTCGTTTATTTGAGCTGTTGCTTCTTCCTCTTCCTATTCCTCTTAATATCTCTCCCCTTCTTTTTCCCTTCCTCCTCTTCCTTCTCCTCCTCCTTCCTTTTCCTTTTTCTCCTCCTCCTCTATTATCAAGTCACAGTTGTGACTTGATAATGGTTCAAGACGGACTGAAACATCTGAAGTATCTTCTCCTATGTGTGGGTTATTTGTGAATAACAATAAAGGATCAATGTGAAATGCCTTCATACCGTTTCTTCGTGTATTTGTCACTGGCCAAGTTATGGTGAGCCCACTAGATCTCTAATCCAATGATCGGATTTACTTAGGGAAAAATCGGATAAGAAATGCTTACAAGTTTTACCATAGAAAACTACCAGGATATCAAACCACACACACGAACATGTTGACTGTCTCTTCGTTCTAATGAAGAAGTAACGCTACAGCTGTATGATAAACTGGTATCTGACACTACGCTCTGCGCACTCTTAATGTATTTGATTTACACATTTTTAATAATATCTATTAACATTCATAATATTCTTTGATGCAGTAGGTAGCTCACACTTGTTCCACCACTGCCACCCACTAGCACTATAAAACGCAAGTAGATCTCATTAACAATTATTCCATATCCAGGGTAAGCAAATTGACCGGAATATAAACAAAGCCATTTAATTATTTTCCTTTACATTTCCTCCGCTATCTCTCGTTTCAGTACGGTGTTCTAGCAGTGTGCAGATTTAAGACATGGTCCTCCAACATATTATCAGGTACCCTCTCTCTTCGCTCCAGAAGATTACTGCGAGTCGTTCTCAGTAGTTTAAATACTTTAGTGATGATTCGGGAGGTAAACGATCTCTGTACATCTTCCAGCTCTGATATCTCTCCTGCACTGAATGGAGCTGTGATCACATACCAATATTCTAGACGTGAGAGCACAAGTGTTTTGACGTTATTTCTTTAGCTCGAAAATATCATTATTCACCCTGATATTTTTGTGGCGTATGTTGCATTTGCTTTATTGTGTTCTCTAAATGACATTATCTGGCAAGTTTGCCATACCTGTTTCTTATATCCCAAGAGACGGTCTGTCTGCGTTCTGTATTATGTATGGGCTCTCTTTAAATTCTTTATTTTTCCCACATATAAGGAAGTGAAATTGGTCACCAATGAGCACCACGTTATTTTTATTTGACCACTGGCAAACTTTGTTGATATAGGATTGTATTTTTTTTTGTATCTTTAATTGAAGCCATTTTCACCCTTATTTGGGTATCGTCCGCAAAGGATACGAAGCTATAAATAGTGTTTTTTTGTTTGTTTTTTTGTTTTTTATCTATGTTCGCTATGAATACATGAAACAGCAGTGCTAGGATCGTGCCTCGGTGTGTTGAACTTTTTACTTTGGTGACACTTAACTTAGTTTTGTTTACTACCAGTCTTTGTGGTCTGTTCGTTAGAAATATGATTAGCTATTTTCCCTACTTTCCTGTTATATCCATTAGCCACGGTCAAATGCCTTTCTAAAATCCATGTTAACCGCATATGTATTTTCACTTTCTTCAAAAATTTCGGTGAATTTTTTCCCCCATAATGCTCCATTAGTTGTGATAAGAATGATCTTGTTCTAGTCTAAATCCATGGTGATCTGAGTCATGTGGATCATGCTTTTTCATAAAAATAGTTAGCGTCTCACCGTTCTTTCAAAACTTATTATATGTGATGTTAGTGCCAACAGAGGGGATACGCAAGCAGTTCTCAAAAAAACTTTGGGAATTTTATACTAATTTAAGCTCTCCCAAAGAACACATTGTTCGTGATGTTCTCACTTTGCATTTCTTGGCAAATACTGAATTCCTGGATATTTTGTGTCTGAAAGTTTAGACGTTATGGGGACTGTGCCAGCAAGGAAATGCCAGGTTCTGGCACATATTCATAGCTAGAAGAGCGTAGTGTTAGTTATGAAAAGATAGTTAATTATATATATATATATATATATATATATATATATATATATATATATATATATATATATATATATATATATATATATATATATATATACATATATATATAAATATATACATATATAAATATATATATATATATATATATATATATATATATATATATATATATATATGTATATATATATATATATATATATGCAATAATATCACAGTAAACAGGTGGTTTCAGAATATGCAAAACCACTGTGAAAGAATAGAGAAATTCCAAGCGCTTTCGTGACTACTCACATTATCAAGGAACAATAATGTGAGAAGTCACGAAAACGCTTGGAATTTCTCTATTCTTTCACAGTGGTTGTTTTGCATATATATATATATATATATATATATATATATATATATATATATATATATATATATATATATATATATATATATATATATATATATATATATTTATTATCACACTGGCCGATTCCCACCAAGGCAGGGTGGCCCGAAAAAGAAAAACTTTCACCATCATTCACTCCATCACTGTCTTGCCAGAGGGGTGCTTTACACTACAGTTTTTAAACTGCAACATTAACACCCCTCCTTCAGAGTGCAGGCACTGTACTTCCCATCTCCAGGACTCAAGTCCGGCCTGCCGGTTTCCCTGAACCCCTTCATAAATGTTACTTTGCTCACACTCCAACAGCACGTCAAGTATTAAAAACCATTTGTCTCCATTCACTCCTATCAAACACGCTCACGCATGCCTGCTGGAAGTCCAAGCCCCTCGCACACAAAACCTCCTTTACCCCCTCCCTCCAACCTTTCCTAGGCCGACCCCTACCCCGCCTTCCTTCCACTACAGACTGATACACTCTTGAAGTCATTCTGTTTCGCTCCATTCTCTCTACATGTCCGAACCACCTCAACAACCCTTCCTCAGCCTTCTGGACAACAGTTTTGGTAATCCCGCACCTCCTCCTAACTTCCAAACTACGAATTCTCTGCATTATATTCACACCACACATTGCCCTCAGACATGTCATCTCCACTGCCTCCAGCCTTCTCCTCGCTGCAACATTCATCACCCATGCTTCACACCCATATAAGAGCGTTGGTAAAACTATACTCTCATACATTCCCCTCTTTGCCTCCATGGACAAAGTTCTTTGTTTCCACAGACTCCTAAGTGCACCACTCACTCTTTTCCCCTCATCAATTCTATGATTCACCTCATCTTTCATAGACCCATCCGCTGACACGTCCACTCCCAAATATCTGAATACATTCACCTCCTCCATACTCTCTCCCTCCAATCTGATATCCAATTTTTCATCACCTAATCTTTTTGTTATCCTCATAACCTTACTCTTTCCTGTATTCACTTTTAATTTTCTTCTTTTGCAAACCCTACCAAATTCATCCACCAATCTCTGCAACTTCTCTTCAAAATCTCCCAAGAGCACAGTGTCATCAGCAAAGAGCAACTGTGACAACTCCCACTTTGTGTGTGATTCTTTATCTTTTAACTCCACGCCTCTTGCCAAGACCCTCGCATTTACTTCTCTTACAACCCCATCTATAAATATATTAAACAAACACGGTGACATCACACATCCTTGTCTAAGGCCTACTTTTACTGGGAAATAATTTCCCTCTTTCCTACATACTCTAACTTAAGCCTCACTATCCTCGTAAAAACTCTTCACTGCTTTCAGTAACCTACCTCCTACACCATACACCTGCAACATCTGCCACATTGCCCCCCTATCCACCCTGTCATACGCCTTTTCCAAATCCATAAATGCCACAAAGACCTCTTTAGCCTTATCTAAATACTGTTCACTAATATGTTTCACTGTAAACACCTGGTCCACACACCCCCTACCTTTCCTAAAGCCTCTTTGTTCATCTGCTATCCTATTCTCTGTCTTACTCTTAATTCTTTCAATAATAACTCTACCATACACTTTACCAGGTATACTCAACAGACTTATCCCCCTATAATTTTTGCACTCTCTTTTGTCCCCTTTGCCTTTATACAAAGGAACTATGCATGCTCTCTGCCAATCCCTAGGTACCTTACCCTCTTCCATACATTTATTAAATAATTGCACCAACCACTCCAAAACTATATCCCCACCTGCTTTTAACATTTCTATCTTTATCCCATCAATCCCGGCTGCCTTACCCCCTTTCATTTTACCTACTGCCTCACGAACTTCCCCCACACTCACAACTGGCTCTTCCTCACTCCTACAAGATGTTATTCCTCCTTGCCCTATACACGAAATCACAGCTTCCCTATCTTCATCAACATTTAACAATTACTCAAAATATTCCCTCCATCTTCCCAATACCTCTAACTCTCCATTTAATAACTCTCCTCTCCTATTTTTAACTGACAAACCCATTTGTTCTCTAGGCTTCCTTAACTTGCTAATCTCACTCCTAAACTTTTTCTTATTTTCAACAAAATTTGTTGATAACATCTCACCCACTCTCTCATTTGCTCTCTTTTTACATTGCTTCACCACTCTCTTAACCTCTCTCTTTTTCTCCATATACTCTTCCCTCCTTGCATCACTTCTACTTTGTAAAAACTTCTCATATGCTAACTTTTTCTCCCTTACTACTCTCTTTACATCATCATTCCACCAATCGCTCCTCTTCCCTCCCGCACCCACTTTCCTGTAACCACAAACTTCTGCTGAACACTCTAACAAGACATTTTTAAATCTACCCCATACCTCTTCGACCCCATTGCCTATGCTCTCATTAGCCCATCTATCCTCTAATAGCTGTTTATATCTTACCCTAACTGCCTCCTCTTTTAGTTTATAAACCTTCACCTCTCTCTTCCCTGATGCTTCTATTCTCCTTGTATCCCATCTACCTTTTACTCTCAGTGTAGCTACAACTAGAAAGTGATCTGATATATCTGTGGCCCCTCTATAAACATGTACATCCTGAAGTCTACTCAACAGTCTTTTATCTACCAATACATAATCCAACAAACTACTGTCATTTCGCCCTACATCATATCTTGTATACTTATTTTTCCTCTTTTTCTTAAAATATGTATTACCTATAACTAAACCCCTTTCTATACAAAGTTCAATCAAAGGGCTCCCATTATCATTTACACCTGGCACCCCAAACTTACCTACCACACCCTCTCTAAAAGTTTCTCCTACTTTAGCATTCAGGTCCCCTACCACAATTACTCTCTCACTTGGTTCAAAGGCTCCTATACATTCACTTAACATCTCCCAAAATCTCTCTCTCTCCTCTACATTCCTCTCTTCTCCAGGTGCATACACGCTTATTATGACCCACTTTTCACATCCAACCTTTACTTTAATCCACATAATTCTTGAATTTACACATTCATATTCTCTTTTCTCCTTCCATAACTGATCCTTCAACATTACTGCTACCCCTTCCTTTGCTCTAACTCTCTCAGATACTCCAGATTTAATCCCATTTATTTCCCCCCACCGAAACTCCCCTACCCCCTTCAGCTTTGTTTCGCTTAGGGCCAGGACATCCAACTTCTTTTCATTCATAACATCAGCAATCATCTGTTTCTTGTCATCCGCACTACATCCATGCACATTCAAGCATCCCAGTTTTATGAAGTTTTTCTTCTTCTCTTTTTTAGTAAATGTCTACAGGAGAAGGGGTTACTAGCCCATTGCTCCCGGCATTTTAGTCGCCTCATACGACACGCATGGCTTACGGAGGAAAGATTCTTTTCCACTTCCCCATGGACAGTAGAAGAAATAAAGAAGAACAAGAGCTATTTAGGAAAAGGAGAAAAACCTAGATGTATGTATATATATATATGCATGTGCGTGTCTGTGAAGTGTGACCAAAGTGTAAGTTGGAGTAGCAAGATATCCCTGTTATCTAGCGTGTTTATGAGACAGAAAAAGAAACCAGCAATCCTACCATTATGCAAAACAGTTACAGGTTTCTGTTTCACAGTCATCTGGCAGGACGGTAGTACTTCCCTGGGTGGCTGCTGTCTACCAATCTACCTATATATATATATATATATATATATATATATATATATATATATATATATATATATATATATATATATATATATATATATATATATATATATATATATATATATATATATATATATATATATATATATATATATATATATATATATATATATATATATACATCAAAAGTTTTCTTTAATCCCTATTTTAGAGGTGTGGTGATGAACAAGTTGCATGTAGCCATACAAACCCTCATGTACGCCACAGACTCTGAACCTAATCAGTCTTCATACAAGGATCCTGGAGACATACCCCTAACCATTCGACCCTTCATTCATTCTGACATGTTCATTAATTCTTTCGTATGTTGCCATCTCTCCTTGTTCTCTACTGCATTGTTATTTTTATCCCCTTTCATTTTCCTCCCTTTTTCTCTCCCTCCCTCGTCTCTCTTTCATACTTCTTCAACCTTTCTCTTAACACAACCACCTCAGTCACCCTGCCACAAATTCCAACCACCCCTCCACCCTCTTACCCCTACTTCACTTCTCCCGCCACCCCAATCCATTCCCCAGCCACCCCTCCCACATCCCAGCCAGCCACCCCTCCAACATTTTCCCAGCCAACTCTCCCTCATCCCCCCCACTATCACCGTGTGGTGCTTGGCTGGACTCATTACCCTGCCCGACAGACACACATACCCCTTCGCCCCATCTCCCTCTCCCTTACTTACAACTGGGCATCCTACTAACCATAGTTAAAACCATCCTGCTGAAGGATATCAACTCAGGTAGAAGATAAAACAGATACTCAAGAGACCTGAGAACACTAGTTCTTTTTGATCAGAATACTGTTCTGATCAGAAAGTTACTTGTATGAACAAAATTAAACATCCACTAGATTGTTCAACACGGTGACTGCCAGAATCAGGTTCGGATATCGTCACCTGTGGAAGATGCAAGCAACCATCAGTGAACCTCCAATCCCTGCTTACTGTACATGTAGGAGAGGGAAGCATACAACCTGTGTGCAGTTGGTGGAATGTGGTACTTGGAACTGTGGAAATACTTTTATTATAGAGTACTTAAGGATATCCTCCCTGTCCACACTTAATTCCCCGACACTCATTATCAGCCTAGTGATGTCTTATTTGTATGCTGTAGGAAGAGACATTAGGGTCGCAGGCGATGCTGCTGACAGCTCAGTGGTAAAACGCTGGACACGATACCACCACCACGGTTCAGTCCCTTCGTCCATTCTTCTCTTTATTCAATGACTCGTTTATTTCAACTATATATATATATATATATATATATATATATATATATATATATATATATATATATATATATATATATATATATATATATAATATAATATATATATATATATATATATATATATATATATATATATATATATATATATATATATATACTTATTTTCATATAGTCGGACTTGAGTCCTGGAAATGGGAAGTACAATGCCTGCACTTTAAAGGAGGGGTTTGGGATATTGGCAGTTTGGAGGGATATGTTGTGTATCTTTATACGTATATGCTTCTAAACTGTTGTATTCTGGGCACCTCTGCAAAAGCAGTGATAATGTGTGAGTGTGGTGAAAGTGTTGAATGATGATGAAAGTATTTTCTTTTTGGGGATTTTCTTTCTTTTTTGGGTCACCCTGCCTCGGTGGGAGACGACCGACTTGTTGAAAAAAAAAAAAAAAACACATACACACACACTGTGACTCAGATGAGTCACAGGGATGTTAAGAAGTATTTCTTCACTCAGAAGTGTTAGGAAGTGGAATAGTCTGGAAAGTGATGTAGTGGAGGCAGGATCCATACATAGCTTCAAGAAGAGATATGATAAAGCTTATGGAGCAGGGAGAGTGACCTAGTAGCAACCAGTGAAGAGGCGGGGCCAGGAGCTGTGGATCGACCCCTGCAACCACAATTAGGTGAGTACACACACGCACACACACACATAATAAAGTAAATACAGGGGTACCACAATGTTAAAAAGAGAGACAACCTGTGGAGAACGCCTGTTTATTAATAAATTACCTGACTGTTGTCCATTCCTCATACCCTGCTTGACACGACGATGAGTTGTTATTATTATTATTATTATTATTATTATTATTATTATTATTATAAAAAAAGAAGCGTTAAACGACAATGAGTTAAACACATGTGCAACATCTGGGTATCTTTACTCTGTAGACGTTTAGCCATCCAGTGGCTTTATCAATAAAATACGTGGATATGTACTGGCTTTATCAATACAATACTTAGACATGTACTGGCTTTATCAATAAAATACGTGGATATGTACTGGCTTTATCAATACAATACTTAGACATGTACTGGCTTTATCAATAAAATACGTGGATATGTACTGGCTTTATCAATACAATACTTAGACATGTACTGGCTTTATCAATAAAATACCTGGATATGTACTGGCTTTATCAATACAATACTTAGACATGTACTGGCTTTATCAATACAATACTTAGACATGTACTGGCTTTATCAATACAATACTTAGACATGTACTGGCTTTATCAATACAATACTTAGACATGTACTGGCTTTATCAATACAATACTTAGACATGTACTGGCTTTATCAATACAATACTTAGACATGTACTGGCTTTATCAATACAATACTTAGACATGTACTGGCTTTATCTATACAATACTTAGACATGTACTGGCTTTATCAATACAATACTTAGACATGTACTGGCTTTATCAATACAATACTTAGACATGTACTGGCTTTATCAATACAATACTTAGACATGTACTGGCTTTATCAATAAAATACGTGGACATGTACTGGCTTTATCAATACAATACTTAGACATGTACTGGCTTTATCAATAAAATACGTGGACATGTACTGGCTTTATCAATACAATACTTAGACATGTACTGGCTTTATCAATAAAATACGTGGACATGTACTGGCTTTATCAAAGCGACTAAGCTAGGATTAACACCTACGTACACTGTCTTAAAGTGTGCCTGCTAGTTATCTACCGGTCGTCAGAGGCACTGTCGATAGACACATGGCTTTTGTAGTTTTATATTTGTGTGTGTAATTACCTGTATGTAGTTGTAGGGGTCGATTCACAGCTCCTGGCTAGGCGTGTGCGTGTGCGTGCGTCCGCTTTTTGACTTGCTGCTTGCCAATCCATTAGCCCTGTCGCACCTACTCTTAAAACAACACATGGGGCCACCCTCCATCACTTCTTCATTCAGGTCAATCCACTTCCTAACCACCTCTATCAATTCCTCAGAGTAATTTGTATAATACAAATGCAAATAATTGATTTCTTTTCTGCAGTATACAGGTAATAACATATTGTTAGGTACAGAAGAAGGCCACTAGAAAGCGGTGCATTTCGGGCAGTATGTTCGTGGTGTATGTTATGTTTCCTCTGGTAACTCTGTCTTTAATGTAGTCGGGTTCAGTTTAGTCTCTCTTGTGGAGGCTCATTCCCCTAACCTTTGAAACTTACCTCGCTGCATACCTCTCACACCCTCCCCAGTTTCTTTCTGTTAGCTACCAGTTGCCAAAGGTGCTTGTCGGTAGACACTTGGCCTGTCGTGATATACTCGCCCTCGTGGCCCCTATCATACCCATTCTTTAAATTATGTATGGAGTCTGCCTCCACCATTATTTTCATTGAGGTCATTCCACTTCCTGAATATCCTGAGACTGAATACATACTTCCTGACATCCCTGTAGCTCATCTGTGCCTTTAGCTTCTCCGCAAGCACCAGTTTCCTTGTCTGTCTTATCAATTCCTCTGGGTATTTTGTATATCGCTACCACGTCTTACTTGATCCTTCTGTCTTCTAGGGTTGTTAGATTTAATTCCTATAATTTTTCCTAGTAGCTTCTACGCCTTAGCTCTAGATCTGGTCTTGCGGCACACTTCTGCACTTTCTCCAGTTTCTTAACATTTTTCTTCAGGTCTGGGCTCCACACTAGTGCCGCCTAGTCGAAGTGTGTGCGCGCGCGCATAGGCTTCGAGTTATAAGTTGTTCGTGGGTATGGTACCGGCCCGGGTCTTTTCCATGAGGTGACCCAGCCTTGGCTCCCCAGGTGCGGGAGTGTCGTACGTCTTCTTTCCTGATGACTCGTGCAGCAGTTTTGCCTGGGAATGCGCATAGGCGTGTGTGTACTTACCTACTTGTAGATACAGGAGCAGTCATGCTCGTGGTTCCCTTCTTCAGTAAAATGTTTCGTCATATCAAATTTCTAATGGTTGTAGCACTACTTCCTCTTTAAAAACATTCAGTTTGTCAGTCACTCAGCGAAAAAGAAAAAAATGTAACCTCCCTTTGGCTCCATATTTAACTCAGTTCACAACAGACCACTTGTTAACACTCTTGCAGGTACTATAAGTATTCTTTATCTATTCTTCCATATATTTTATGACCTTATATGTCGTTTATCATGTGTCTCTCTTTTCCTCTAACAACCAACCTAGAGGAAGAGACTTAGGTGAATCTACTTCCTTTAGGAAAAAAAAATGGAAAAACATAGCAGGAAAATAATCAACTGGGGATATGGATAATAATCTTAAAATACACATCTTTATTATATAAATGATAAAAAGAAAAACAGAGATGTGGAAGGTCGTTTAGATTAAAGAACTACCGTTGAGCAGTTGCCGTAGGCGAGAGTTGTCGTAGCATATGAAAGGTTGTCTGGAGGACGATTAACACTTATGGCAGCCAGCCAATGTTGGGGCCAGGGGCTGACAGGAGACATAAAAAAATATAGTGTCGATGACCATACGACAGCTAAAGCAATTAAGCCGTCAGGAGACTAGTTGATGAAGAATCTGTGAGCCTCCTTCCACTGACAGTTCCACCATACTAGCACAACCAAACACCAGTACCACGAGCTGAGAAAAACAGTTACCAGATGACACACAGGTAGCAGCCAAATTTTAAACCTAACATCAATGCGGGTAATCTTAAAAGACAGAACGACTTATTACTCCCATTAAATGATATACCCTTGGGAGAGTCAGGAGCAGAGTGGCTCTACTGCCTTACCCACATCAAGAACAACAAGTCAACAACAGTAGTTCCTGCCCAGGGAGCTAGACGGTGTGAGCGACCATTCCTCTCCATAACATTTATCAAATATATATGATAGAAGTACTTATTATATATATATATATATATATATATATATATATATATATATATATATATATATATATATATATATATATATTCCTCACAGAAACAATTATTTTGTGTATTAAAAACGAAGAACATTTTAATAAGATCTCTGAACTTACAAATACTACCGAAGAATAAGCATATACATAAGTATACACAATATAAGAAATGGAAAAAAGTAATTATACGAGTGTGAGTTTATGAAGCAACTCTTTTTTAATGTGTTTAGTAAGTGGCTGAAAATTATGTGGAAGCTAGAAAGCATCATATGTTAAATTGCCTCCAGTGAATGTTTAATATCTATGAAACACATTTTACCTCCTAAAATACCAGCAGCATAAACAATTTTGTTATTTTAAAATTTAAAATTATTATTATTATTAACCTCAGCAGCAGCAGCAGCAGCAGCAGCAGCAGCAGCAGCAGCAGCAGCAGCAACAGCAGCAGCAGCAGCAGCAGCAGCAGCAGCAGCAGCAGCAACAGCAGCAGCAGCAGCAGCAGCAGCAGCAGCAGCAGCAACAGCAGCAGCAGCAGCAGCAGCAGCAGCAGCAGCAGCAGCAGCAGCAACAGCAGCAGCAGCAGCAACAGCAGCAGCAGCAGCAGCAGCAGCAGCAGCAGCAGCAGCAGCAGCAGCAGCAGCAATTGCAGCAGCAGCAACAACAACGATAACACCATGATCATCAACAACAACAACAAGAGTAAAGCAGTCGCAAAAACAATAAAAGATCGATAGCACTGACGTCCCACATTATCAAAATCTTTGAGTTTGAACAAGCGCAACTGCTAAACACGCGGAATCACAACACTTGCACACACCGTTTCTAACATTACTTGAACCATTTTAACACGTTTCTAACATTAGTTGAACCATTTTAACACGTTTCTAACATTAGTTGAACCATTTTAACACGTTTCTAACATTAGTTGAACCATTTTAACACAGTCTTGGATGCACTGGAAGACAAGCAAAACGCAGATGTGTACACAGACTTTAAAAAAAAAAACTTCGACATGCTTAAGCACACAAAATGAATGTAAAAGGAATAACTGGAAGTGTGGCCAAAGAATTTTTAACTAAAGTAAACTGAATTTAAAGAATTAGATTTAACAAAACAGCATCAGAGGCTGCCACGATAAAAAAAAATTGCTCCTTAAGGCATTGTAGAACTCGGAAATTTACACCGAGACTATCTGTTAACAAGAACTATCTGCTTCTATATAGAATAAAGACTATCGTGCATTCTATAGTTGTATAATTCAATGAGAGAAATGAGACAAACCAACATAAATCATACAAGTGGCATCCCTTGAAGAGAAAGAAAGTCTTCAAGCCACAGAAACCAAGATGTTCAATGGGGACAATTTCATATACTCTGTTATGGAGAGACTAAAACGCTGAAATAATGTAAAACGAACAACAAAGTGGAACATTACTGAGAGGAACTTATGAGTAACAATGTCAGATCTTACTCTCAAGGATCATAACAGTATTATTATCACAACTGCAGTGAAAAACAGCCAATGATGATACTATTTTTATCACTTGTTCTCGCTAGACCCCTCAAGGAAGGTTCCTTGATGTTGGTGAGGGGCTCTTGATTTAGGGAATTGGATCTGTGCTCCAGTTCCCCGAATTAAGCCTGAATGCCTTCCACATCCCCCCCCCCCAGGCGCTGTATAATCCTCCGGGTTTAGCGCTTCCCCTTGATTATAATAATAATAATAATGTTCTCGCTAGACTGGAATATTTCTGCAAACTTATAGCCCCATTATTTTAATTATTATATTCACGAAAAGCACTAAACTTCGATTCTCAATACGAAATCCATTTAACTGATAAATTTTGAGTAATACAACTGCATCAAAGGAGTGTCTACAAGCTCTCCACACCATCACAGGAGCTCTGAGTTGGGCCTTTCCCAATGGTGTGAAGCGACAGCCCGCCCACACCGTACAAGCTCACACTCCTAATCACACTGACCCACAGGATTTGGCTATATTGGATTCCACAAATACCTTCACTATAGTCAGCAGAGATGGTATACTCGGAGCTGAGACAGAGAGATGTGTACATACAAACACTGAAAGAAAAAACTATTTATATACTTTCTTGGGTGGAAGGAAGCTATTATTCTTTTCAAGTAAGCGGATAAGTTCAGCATTTTTCATTTTGGAATGTCCTCCAAAAATAAGTCCTACAAATTTTCACACAAAAAATACTGAATATTCAAACAGCTCGCTTTTTCAAATAATTACCTTCGTATTAATAATTGTGACGCTAAAAATCTAGGTTAGTGAGTAGTTTCTGTCTCACTATAAGCGGATGGAGGATCGAGCCTCCGCTACTTCCTGAAAGACCCACACAGATTTAGCACATTCAAATAATAATAATAATAATAATAATAATAATAAGCCTCAGCTTATACTAAAACATCATTGTCCTCTCTACTATTGATGACATCAAGAAAATAATTTTCCATCCTCACTGACAATACAGCCTAGCGTTACTAACACATCTATCATTACCACAAACTCTATCACTACCTCTGCCACCACAATCACTACTCCTGCCGCCACTACCCTGCTTCCAGCCACCACCACCACTACTCCTACCCCTGTAAGACCCCTATTCTTGCCACCACCACCACTACTATTACTGCAACTACCAGAAACAGAGGGGGGAGGGGGGAGGTAGGGAGGGAGGGAGGGAGGAGGGAAAGAGAGAGAAAGGTGCATAAAGACAAAGGTATGAAGATAAATTGGGTATCTTTATTGAGGAAACGTTTCGCCACACAGTGGCTTCATCAGTCCATACAAAGGAGAATCTTGAAGAACAGGAGGAGAATGAGGTAATCAGTCCCTCAACCTTGAGTCGATGTGGTCAGTCCATCAATCTTGAAAAGAATGCGGCATACGTGCTGAGAAGGAGCTTATAAACCGTTGGCAGGAGAGGTGCAGCAGTCATAGGTGGTGTAACATTTGTTCAATGTTGAAGTAGGTCGTGCCCAAGAATTAGGCAAGCGAAGAATTCCCAAGTATTAAGATCCCAAGAAGTTGCAGTGTCTGACAGGTTTGTCAAACCTGTCAAGATTGATGGACTGACCACATCGACTCAAGGTTGAGGGACTGATTACCTCATTCTCCTCCTGTTCTTCAAGATTCTCCTTTGTATGGACTGATGAAGCCACTGTGTGGCGAAACGTTTCCTCAATAAAGATACCCAAGAGTTGCACATGTATCTAATTTATCAACATGTCGGTTCTCTGAACCATTCATCTACAAAAGGTATGAAGGTTGAGTGTGTGGGCCTGATACTAGCTTAGATTTGTGCTGATACGACGGGACTGATGTGGCCGATAAACTGTTCATCACTGCTCTCTCTCTCTTACACCACTTGGTATTACTTACTGGGAGTCTTAATAATCTGTACGTGGCAGTGACAAGTGGTCCTGTAGGCGTAAACATAATTTGCAGACTGTCAACCTGCCCCTTAGTGTCCCCCTCCATTCATCAGTGTCACTTCACTTATGCAAGCACACCGACCAAAAGTATACACCTTGGTAGCAAACCATACACTATGTCGACGTTGTCACTGTACTAGCCACGTGAAAATTGATGGTGACAATAACGAATGATAACCTCCGTTACTACAGTTCAATTATTAAAGGGAAGATTGTATTGCTAAACCCAACTTTGCTACATGATTGTGTACGCTAGCGAGCATCACTTCTCACCTCCACCAACTCTACCTAGCACAAGGTTAATGAATCTTTTTGTGGAATAAGGCTACTGTACTTACATTTCATAAAAGGAGGATTTGGATGGTGGCAATCACCTAAAATTTTCGAGATAATTTATTCCTTGTCAGCTTTTATTTACTATAACTTTCTATCAAATCAGAGAACGGGTGGACCTCGACCCATGGCAGACTCTACCCGTTCTGTAATTCGTTTCCAGCCATGTTATTACGATTTCATTAGTCATCCCCTCCTATCGTTCGATAAACACTATGGCTTCAGCTGATCTCTCTGTGAACCTCTTACGTGATGTTAGTCAATGAATATATGTAAGGCCAAACTGACGCACTGGGAAGTGCTGGATATTACAACATGGCCTCTTGGCGAAGCTCCAAGCACTGCAAATGTCTGGCTTCAGTTCTTTACCTCCTTGCATTACCTTCAAGGTTGTATTCTAGTTATTACTGAATCACAATTTGAAACGAGGAGAAGGCTGGAGGCAGTGGAGATGTCATGTCTGAGGGCAATGTGTGGTGTGAATATAATGCAGAGAATTCGTAGTTTGGAAGTTAGGAGGAGGTGTTGTCCAGAGGGCTGAGGAAGGGTTGTTGAGGTGGTTCGGACATGTAGAGAGAATGGAGCGAAACAGAATGACTTCAAGAGTGTATCAGTCTGTAGTGGAAGGAAGGCGGGGTAGGGGTCGGCCTAGGAAAGGTTGGAGGGAGGGGGTAAAGGAGGTTTTGTGTGCGAGGGGCTTGGACTTCCAGCAGGCATGCGTGAGCGTGTTTGATAGGAGTGAATGGAGACAAATGGTTTTTAATACTTGACGTGCTGTTGGAGTGTGAGCAAAGCAACATTTATGAAGGGATTCAGGGAAACCGGCAGGCCGGACTTGAGTCCTGGAGATGGGAAGTACAGTGCCTGCACTCTGAAGGAGGGGTGTTAATGTTGCAGTTTAAAAACTGTAGTGTAAAGCACCCTTCTGGCAAGACAGTGATGGAGTGAATGATGGTGAAAGTTTTTTTTTTTCGGGCCACCCTGCCTTGGTGGGAATCGGCCAGTGTGATAATAAAAAAAAAATAATTTGAAACCTGCTTAAACAACAGCAGCGTCCAACAGGGAAGTGTTCTTGGTCCCATGTTGTATAACATCTACTTTTAATGAATTATTAATGATCACCTCTCAACCTCGTGTTTTATCTAGATGATTGCACTTTGGCATTTACAATAATAAGAAAGGTGCTTTCCATTACTCTGAGGTTCTAAATTTTTTTACCAGCTAACTGTGATATATTCCTGGGTTAGACGATAACAATAACTGAGACAAATTTTAAATAAAAAGGAGAAGATAGCATGAAATCGCTATCCTAAGGGTAAAAATTTACTTAGGCAATGAAGAGTGACGTGTTTAACAATAGATGCTAGATAACCAAGAAACATTAGCATTAATGCACATCTCGTACTTGCATGCAGTAAGGGCTGCAGAAGTCTCTACGAGGCCTTGAGCAAGCACCACTTTCTTGTCTGGCTACATCTTGAACTCAACTCCGACGTCTGGACAAAGAGGTAAAGTTGTTGCAGGTGTCACTTTAACAGAACTTTCAACTTGACCTCTCACACTATCCATAGTGAGAAACTCTGCGCAGATATGTAAAATGCAATTATGTAATAATGACCAAGGAACTGATCTTTCTGCACGAAACACGTTCAAGAACACACAAGTATTATTTCATGTATTTTTGTCCTAGTCTGCCTGTGTACGCTGCATGTCTTACTGTATTCACTCTTGCGTGGCTATCACAGAAGATCTCAGGCCGAAGGGTAACACGCCACACTCCTTAGATTTAATTATTCTGATATACTGCTGTGCTCTGAATACAGTGAAGGTTCATTATGAGCCACAGAACAACGACACATTGCGAAACCATAAGCAACAATGCCAGACAACTAGAAACACAGAGCCAGATCACCAGTAACGTCTACAACACTACGTAAGTCTGCCTCTCTCTCTCTCTCTCTCTCTCTCTCTCTCTCTCTCTCTCTCTCTCTCTCTCTCTCTCTCTCTCTCTCTCTGTGTGTGTGTCTCTCTCTTTCTCTCACTCTCTCTCTCTCTCTCTTTCATTATTGCAGGTGGCGTGTGGTAGAGGTTTCCGTGAGAGTTATAAGCAGGGCTCAACACGATAAAATGAAGCTTTCCCTAATTAAGTAGTCTTACGTTTTCTGGTGAAATACGGCGCAACCTTTAAAATGAAGCGTGAAACGAATGGCACGATGTTTCCTGAAGTAGAATCAGGTAAGACTGATGAGAGAGTGAGGGGGGAAAATAGGGTGAGAGGCAGGGAAAGCAGGAGGAGGGGCAGGAAAAGAAGGTGAGAGGCAGGGAAAGCAGGAGGAGGGGCAGGAAAAGAAGGTGAGAGGCAGGGAAAGCAGGAGGAGGGGCAGGAAAAGAAGGTGAGAGGCAGAGAAAGCAGGAGGAGGGGCAGGAAAAGAAGGTGAGAGGCAGGAAAAGCAGGAAGAGGGGCAGGAAAAGCAGGATGAGAGGCAGGGAAAGCAGGAGGGGCAGGAAAAGCAGGGTGAGAGGCAGGAAAACAGGAGGAGGGGGAGGGAAATCAGAGTGACAGGCAGACAACAACAGTGGTTGATGGAACAACAACAGTGGTTGATGGAACAACAACAACAGTGGTTAATAGAACAAGGCAGCCAGGCTGATACCTACAAAATCTACAGACAACAGTGTTATCGGACAATAAAAGTGCTCCATGCCGTTAAGGACACCTGAAGTTTACATGTGTACCTTTTTTTGACCATGTACAGTGGAACCTCGGCTTACGAATTTAATTCGTTCCGTGACCTCATTCGTATCCCCATTTGTTCGTGTGCTGAGTCAATTTTCCTCATTTAAATTAACTGAAATAGCATTAATCCGTTCCAGCGGAATTCCTGCTCTTGGGAGGCACGACAAAATACTTTAATATGATGCTAATATCAGCTCTACAGCTTATTTACATATCACAATTCATCTAATTTCACCATCACTCAAGGAATGCACAGCAGGTGCATCATTGTCAGTTGTGATGAATGGTTTTGAAAACCGACGAGTTGAAGATTGAGACACTTATGCACCATATAGGAATCTTTATTTAGGAAACGTTTCGCCACACAGTGGCTTCATCAGTCCAATACAAAACAGAAAGGGGCAAGGAGAGGAGGAGATTGAGGTAATCAGTCCCACAGCCTGGAGTCGATGTGTTCCGTCCATTAATCTTGTAGAATGTACAGCATAGGGCCGTATTTATATATATATATATATATATATATATATATATATATATATATATATATATATATATCTATATATATATATATATATATACATATATACATATACATGTATATGGTTTAGAAAGACACGTAAGCAAACACTATGACATATTTATTAGAAAACGTTTCGGTCCTGGGACCTTGATCACTTCTAACATACAGAGGTAGAAAGGCATTATATATATAGGCGGAGAGTGAGGTGTGACGCACGTGACCTGAGGAATGTCATAAGAACATAAGAATGGAGGAACACTGTAGAAGGCCTACTTGCCCATGCGAGGCAGGTCCTTATCAAAACAACCTCTGCCTATGATTAGGACGGGTAGACGATGAAATCATGTGACTCCTGTGTTGTTGGGTTGGTGGTGCTTAAGTATCATGTATGCCAATGTTTTCGAAATTTTGTAGTTTCCAGTGTTGCGTTCTATAGTGTCGGTGACGGCGATTAGTGAGGCTTCTAGGCACCGTCGGCGTCTGAGGTCTGGTTCGGTGAGAACGAGTTGTGCCTCATTCCAGTTCATCAAATGTCCCGTGGAGTCTCTGTGGAGGACACAGGCGTACCTTACACCGTCTCTGTTAGAGGTATTTCGATGCTCATTCAAGCGGACTGCAAGATCTCTGCATGTCTCGCCAACATATTTCTTGGGACAAAACCCACAGGGGATAGTGTAGACGCCTGCTGTAGAAGTTAGAGGTGTGGGGCTGCGTTTCGTAGTGAGGTCTTTGATAGATGATGTGTTTATGGTGGAAACGTTGATGTTACTCATAGCAAGTGCCCGGCGAGTATTCGTGGCAACATCACCACATGGGAGTACTATGAACTGCTTAGGGGGTTGTTCCATGGGCGGTTTGTTGAGAATACCTTGTGCCTTAAGTCTGCAATCTCGGATGAAGAAAGATGGGAACTGAAGACGTGTAAAGGCTTGTGTTATGTAAGTGCATTCTTCTTCTAGAAAACAAGGGCTGGAGATGCGAAGAGCTCTCAAGAAGAAGCCAATGAGGACTCCTTTCTTAGTGCGGGTGTCTTGGTGTGAATAAAAGTGTATAAGATCGTCCTTGTTGGTAGGTTTTCTATACACTTTGAAGAGAAGTTTGTCACTGTCGGGAGATCTGCACAGTAGAACGTCGAGGAAAGGAAGTTTGCCATCATTTTCGAGTTCAAGTGTAAACTTTATTGATGGTTCAACTGCATTGATCTTGTTGAGAAGGGCCTGGATATTGAGACGTCTCGGGTAGAAAACCAATACATCATCAACGCATCTTAGCCAGGTAACGGTGTTGGGAATGAGGGTGCTGAATTTCTCTGTCTCCAGGTTTTCCATGAAGAGGTTGGCAAGCACAGCACTGAGCGGGCTGCCCATTGCCATCCCAAAGCATTGTTTGTAACAGTTGTCCTGATACTTGAAGAAGTTGAAATTAACACAAAGTTCCACTAGATTGATGAAGTCTAGAAGAGGTAAAGGGAGGTCGTGGTTTTCAGTGAGCCTCTGTCTCAGAATGTTGATTGCAGCGTCTGTAGGAACGTTGGTGAAGAGGGCTGTGACATCGAAGGAAGCCATGCTTTTGTTTTTGACATTCAGGTTGGAAATTCGGGAGAGGTCACCTGAGTGCTTGAGGTGGGCTTGACTGATGGTGCCCAGAAGCGCTGAAAGGTATTTGGCAAGATGGCCGGCTAGTCTGTGTGGTGCACTACCTATGCCCGAAGTGATAGGCCGTAGTGGGATGCCAGGTTTGTGTGTCTTAGGAAGGCCATACAGACGTGCTGGTTTCTAAACCAACTTGTCGGTATTTATTACCATATATATATAATGATAAAGAAACCCGATGCGGAATATTTTATACGTCTCAAATACAGATTTACATTTTTTCACTTTTTTTTTATCTTTAAGACAGCGACAAGAACCTTTGATCACGGGTGAACGCGGGAAAAGTTTATTCAAGACTTTTAGAATAATGGGCCGCGACGTTTTCTTTTCACATATTTCGAAAAGGTTCATGTCTGATTGGAAATTGTATTCCGCTAATCCAAATGATAATCTTGCGTTTCTTCTGACCTATGCGATAAATACAAATAGTAGTTTTAATTTATTTCAAATGCTTAAAATTCTTTTAGTTTCTGATACATATATATATATATATATATATATATATATATATATATATATATATATATATATATATATATATATATATATATATATATATATATATATATATATATATATATATATATGTCGTGCCGAATAGGCAGATCTTGGCTTAAATAGCAACGTTCATCTTGCCATATAGGACAAGAGAAAATTTGTGTATGCAATAATTTCGCCAAAATCATTCTGAACCTAACGAAAAAAATATATTTCACTGTGTTTGTTTAGTATTAAATTATTGTAAACAAATCTAAAATATATTTAGTTGGGTTAGGCTAAAATAAATTGTTCTTTTATAATAAGGTTAGGTAAGTTTTCTAAGTTCCTTTTGGTGCAAAATTATAAATTTTTACATCAACATTAATGAAAAAAATATATCTTTAAACGTATAAGAGAAAATTTTAGAAAGGACTTAATTATAAAGGAGTTCTTGCTAATTGACCAGTTTTACATATTCGGCACAACATATATATATATATATATATATATATATATATACATACATAATATATATATATATATATATATATATATATATATATATATATATATATATATATATATATATACTTGCTAAAACACAAATGATAATTGTCATGTGTGCGATGGTCTGATTTGTTTTATTTACAAAGCAAAGGAACTGTTTGGTTATTTAGGGCTATGAGCTAAATAACCAAACTTTTAACAATTAACAAATTACAGCTTTTAAAAATTACCATAAATGCACTGTCATTATCAGTTTACAGCTCTCCTTGCCAATTCATAATCACAAAGCGAGTAAAAGTATTCAAAGTGTTTTTTTTTTCCACAATCCGAAGTCTATAACCATATTTTATTCCGTGTCAGCAAATTTTGACGAAATGGGAAATATGCTCGCTATTTGTGCTTTGCGAAATGCTCGTCTTAGGCAAGCACCGTGTGGGGAGCGTGGCACCCCTCTCCGCAGAGAAGAGGAGCTTCAACCACTATGTACAAACCAGTCAAATCACAACAACACTATAAGGTGTAGTGGTCTGGTTATCGTGGCCACCAGACCATGTGATGGTCTGGTGATCATGGCCACCAGACCATGTAATGGCCACCAGACCGTGTAACGGTCTGGTGACCGTGGCCAACAGACCATTGAGGCCAGTCACACGACCTAGTGACCGTAGGCACCAGACCGTGTGCACTCTGGAGTGCTCATTCTCAAGCAGCATGCAGGCGTGTATTGCACTTTAAATATATAAAAGAATATTTATATCAGGGGCAGCAGCAAGAACGGCAGCACCATCAACATCAGCACAGGAAGCACTAACGGAAAGGAGAACAGTTGGTGAATTAACAGGAACAACAAATTATAGAAAACATTAACAGTAAAGGCAAGAACAGCAGGGACTACGACAGCAGCAACAGTACAACTGCAAAACCAATAACATTAATATACTCAGCACCAGGTTATCACTACCAGAAGTGCTACCACCACTACCATCAACCCCATCACCACTAGCAGTAGCCTCACTACAGTTACCAACAACCACAACCACCTGCACCACTGGCCGCTACCGCTACCATCAACCGTAACCTCCACCACCACCACCACCATTAGTGTCATCAGCATTTTTGCTCTTAGCACCACCATCCACAGCCACCTTCAGCAGTGCCTACACCACCATTATCACCAGCATCACCACAATCATCAGAAGAACAGCAGCAAAAGCAGCATCACCACCACAGTCAGCATCACCACCAAAAGCAGAAGCAGCACCAACAAAACAAAATCATCAGCAACAACAACAACAACAATGACATTAGCAGAAGCAGCAGCAGCAGAAGCAGCTGCAGGAGCCACTTCGGCAGCAATTCAACATCAACGACAGCAGAAGCAGCAGCAGGAGCAACAACAACAAAAACAACAAACAACAGCAGCAGCAACAGCAGAAGCAGCAACAGCATAGGAAACAGAAACAGAAGCAACAACAACAGCATGAGCTGCAGCAGCAAAAGAAGGTGCAGCAGCAGCAGCGGCAGAAGCAGCTTCCTCTGGCAGGCATGAGTCATAGATGAGACAAAGTGGCGATCGATCACAGCTGCGTAACGTGTTGACACTGTCTTGTTTGTCCTGCCCTCTGTGCCACCCTGAGGATAATGCCCCTCTCTGTGCCACCCTGAGGATGATGCCCCTCTCTGTGCCACCCTGAGGATGATGCCCCTCTCTGTGCCACCCTGAGGATGATGCCCCTCTCTGTGCCACCCTGAGGATGATGCCCCTCTCTGTGCCACCCTGAGGATGATGCCCCTCTCTGTGCCACCCTGAGGATGATGCCCCTCTCTGTGCCACCCTGAGGATGATGCCCCTCTCTGTGCCACCCTGAGGATGATGCCCCTCTCTGTGCCACCCTGAGAACGATGCCTCTCTCTGTGTCACCCTGAGGACGATGCCCCTCTCTGTGCCACCCTGAGAACGATGCCCCTCTCTGTGCCACCCTGAGGATGATGCCCCTCTCTGTGCCACCCTGAGGACGATGCCCCTCTCTGTGCCACCCTGAGGACGATGCCCCTCTCTGTGTAACCCTGAGGATGATGCCTCTCTCTGTGCCACCCAGGTGATGATGCCTCTCTGTGTGCCACCCAGATTATGATGCCTCTCTGTGTACCACCCTGAGGATGATGTCTCTCTGTGTGCCACCCTGAAGACGATGCCTCTCTGTGTGCCACCCAGATGATGATGCCTCTCTCAGTGCCACAATGAGGATGATGCCCCTCTCTATGCCACCCTGAGGATGATACCTCTTTGTGTGCCACCCAGATGATGATGCCTCTCTGTGTGCCACGCAGATGATGATGCCTCTCTGTGTGCCACCCTGAAGATGATGTCTCTCTGTGTGCCACCCTGAAGACGATGCCTCTGTGTGCCACCCAGATCATGATGCCTCTCTCAGTGCCACAATGAGGATGATACCCCTCTCTGTGCCACCCTGAGGATGATGCCACTCTCTGTGCCACCCTGAGGATGATGCCCTTCTCTGTGCCACCCTGAGGATGATGCCCCTCTCTGTGCCACCCTGAGAACGATGCCCCTCTCTGTGCCACCCTGAGGACGATGCCCCTCTCTGTGCCACCCTGAGAACGATGCCCCTCTCTGTGCCACCCTGAGGATGATGCCCCTCTCTGTGCCACCCTGAGGACGATGCCCCTCTCTGTGCCACCCTGAGAACGATGCCCTTCTCTGTGTAACCCTGAGGATGATGCCTCTCTCTGTGCCACCCAGATGATGATGCCTCTCTGTGTGCCACCCAGATAATGCCTCTCTGTGTGTCACCCTGAGGATGATGTCTCTCTGTGTGCCACCCTGAAGACGATGCCTCTCTGTGTGCCACCCAGATGATGATGCCTCTCTCAGTGCCACAATGAGGATGATGCCCCTCTCTATGCCACCCTGAGGATGATGCCTCTTTGTGTGCCACCCAGATGATGATGCCTCTGTGTGCCACCCTGAGGACAATGCCTCTCTCTGTGCCACCATGAGGACGATGCCCCTCTCTCTCTGCCACCCAGATGATGATACCTCTCTGTGTGCCACCCTGATGATGATACTGCTTTCTGTGCCACCCCCGATGATGATGCTGTTCTGTGTGTGCCACCCTAAGGATGCTCCTCTCTTTGTGCCACCCTGATGATGCCCCTCTCTGTGCCACCCTGAGGATGATGCCTCTCTCTGTGCTACCCTGAGGACGATGCCCCTCTCTGTACCACCCAGATGATGATGCCTCCCTGTGCCACCCTGAGGATGATGATGACTCTCTGTACTCACCTAGTTGTACTCACCTAGTTGAGGTTGTGGGGGTCGAGTCCGAGCTCCTGGCCCCGCCTCTTCACTGATCGCTACTAGGTCACTCTCCCTGAACCGTGAGCTTTATCATACCTCTGCTTAAAGCTATGTGTGGATCCTGCCTCCACTACATCGCTTCCCAAACTATTCCACTTACTGACTACTCTGTGGCTGAAGAAATACTTCCTAACATCCCTGTGATTCATCTGTGTCTTCAACTTCCAACTGTGTCCCCTTGTTACTGTGTCCAATCTCTGGAACATCCTGTCTTTGTCCACCCTGTCAATTCCTCTCAGTATTTTGTATGTCGTTATCATGTCCCCCCTATCTCTCCTGTCCTCCAGTGTCGTCAGGTTGATTTCCCTTAACCTCTCCTCGTAGGACATACCTCTTAGCTCTGGGACTAGTCTTGTTACAAACCTTTGCACTTTCTCTAGTTTCTTTACGTGCTTGGCTAGGTGTGGGTTCCAAACTGGTGCCGCATACTCCAATATGGGCCTAACGTACACGGTGTACAGGGTCCTGAACGATTCCTTATTAAGATGTCGGAATGCTGTTCTGAGGTTTGCTAGGCGTCCATATGCTGCAGCAGTTATTTGGTTGATGTGCGCTTCAGGAGATGTGCCTGGTGTTACACTCACCCCAAGATCTTTTTCCTTGAGTGAGGTTTGTAGTCTCTGGCCCCCTAGACTGTACTCCGTCTGCGGTCTTCTTTGCCCTTCCCCAATCTTCATGACTTTGCACTTGGTGGGATTGAACTCCAGGAGCCAATTGCTGGACCAGGTCTGCAGCCTGTCCAGATCCCTTTGTAGTTCTGCCTGGTCTTCGATCGAGTGAATTCTTCTCATCAACTTCACGTCATCTGCAAACAGGGACACCTCAGAGTCTATTCCTTCCGTCATGTCGTTCACAAATACCAGAAACAGCACTGGTCCTAGGACTGACCCCTGTGGGACCCCGCTGGTCACAGGTGCCCACTCTGACACCTCGCCACGTACCATGACTCGCTGCTGTCTTCCTGACAAGTATTCCCAGATCCATTGTGGTGCCTTCCCTGGTATCTGTGCTTGGTCCTCCAGTTTTTGCACTAATCTCTTGTGTGGAACTGTGTCAAACGCCTTCTTGCAGTCCAAGAAAATGCAATCCACCCACCCCTCTCTCTCTTGTCTTACTGCTGTCACCATGTCATAGAACTCCGGTAGGTTTGTGACACAGGATTTCCCGCCCCTGAAACCATGTTGGCTGCTGTTGATGAGATCATTCCTTTCTAGGTGTTCCACCACTCTTCTCCTGATAATCTTCTCCATGATTTTGCATACTATACATGTCAGTGACACTGGTCTGTAGTTTAATGCTTCATGTCTGTCTCCTTTTTTAAAGATTGGGACTACATTTGCTGTCTTCCATGCCTCAGGCAATCTCCCTGTTTCGATAGATGTATTGAATATTGTTGTTAGGGGTACACATAGCGCCTCTGCTCCCTCTCTCAATACCCATGGGGAGATGTTATCTGGCCCCATTGCCTTTGAGGTATCTAGCTCACTCAGAAGCCTCTTCACTGTGTCCAGCACATGGTGGTGGTGTGCCCCACCTCTCCGTCTTTCTGGAGCCCCTTCTGTCTCCTCTGTGAACACTTCTTTGAATCTCTTGTTGAGTTCCTCACATACTTCACGGTCATTTCTTGTTGTCTCTCCTCCTTCCTTCCTTAGCCTGATTACCTGGTCCTTGACTGTTGTTTTCCTCCTGATGTGGCTGTACAACAGTTTCGGGTCAGATTTGGCTTTCGCTGCTATGTCATTTTCATATTGTCTTTGGGCCTCCCTTCTTATCTGTGCATATTCGTTTCTGGCTCTACGACTGCTCTCCTTATTCTTCAGGGTCCTTTGCCTTCTATATTTCTTCCATTCCCTAGCACACTTGGTTTTTGCCTCCCTGCACCTTTGGGTAAACCATGGGCTCATCCTGGCTTTTTCATTATTCCTGTTACCCTTGGGTACAAACCTCTCCTCAGCCTCCTTGCATTTTGTTGCTACATATTCCATCATCTCATTAACTGGCTTCCCTGCCAGTTCTCTGTCCCACTGAACCCCGTTCAGGAAGTTCCTCATTCCTGTGTAGTCCCCTTTCTTGTAGTTTGGCTTCATTCGTCCTGGCCTTCCTGCTTCTCCCTCCACTTGTAGCTCTACTGTGTATTCGAAGCTTAAAACCACATGGTCACTGGCCCCAAGGGGTCTTTCTTATGTGACGTCCTCGATATCTGCCACCTCGATATCTGTGCCACCCTGAGGATGATGACTCTCTGTGCCACCCTGAGGATGATGCCTCTTTGCTGGAGCAAAGGCGCTTTCTGTGATCGTATTTGCTTGGACCTTCTCCTCTTTTCTGCAACATTGCAAGCTCCTGATGATGCGTTGATAGTAACACGAAAGGCCTAGAGCTATCATTCAACTCCCTTCGTGGTTGTTTTGCATATCAATGTTTATTCAGTAAAACTGATAACCGGGATTTATGCCAGGCAGTAACAAAACGAACCCTGTATTCACGTTACCACACCAGTTATGCAACGGATTCCAACAATTTCATTTTTTAAACATTTTATTATATTGACAAATTTGCCTGCACGCAAAACAAAAATTAATGGGTGCTATAAGATACATCAGTATTAAGTATTTCAACAGTTCAGAAGAGGTGAACTGAAATTTACTTAACGTGATTTAACGGGAACAAAAATTCCACACTCTTTTGCTCATAATATGAGCAAATCTGCAGCGATATACTTATATTTCACTTTTCGCCGTCGTCGCATTAGTAGGCATCTTTTCTGAACGTTTGAAGCTATGACCCAGAAGATTTTGGAAGTTATCTGAGCGATTCCTGGATGCTGGCAAATGTGTTCAACAACTCTAGTTATGAGGCACACGCCAATTGTTCCAAGAATCTTGTCCTAGTTACCGTACGCAAGAGATAAAAATTTGAAGCCGACTGAATTAAGCTTTGTTGAGTTATGAGCGAAAAAAAACGAAAAGTTGGTGAAAGAAACAAAACAGAAAAAACATCTGGTAGCCACTTAAAACGCCCGGGGCCCCAGCCGAGTCCAGAGACTCACACACAACTCCTTTGACGGAGTTCACAGGTTTGAACAATAAACAGGCAAACACGAGACAAGCCTGGCCCGCGGGGCCAGGATGTGGGAGGAGAAAAACTCTCGAAACACTTTCAAAAGTAAAGGTAAAGGAATATCCCCTTTGAGGAGACCTAATTATGTTGTAAACAGGATTTATAACATTTCACCATCCAAGTACTGGAGACTATTTTATAGTCTGCTAGTGTAACATCCGAGTTTCTGGCAGTTTCATTTTCATGGACTTCCCGTGACATTTTTTATAATAAACTCCTGGAACCTTCTCAGTGTTTGATACTTCAAATATTTTGTGTTACACAGTATTCCTCATGTAACCTAATTTTGCTTTCTTCTTTGACATACTGAAACGCACAAGACCTGTAAATTATATTATAATTATTATTATCAGTAGTAGTAGTAGTAGTAGGAGGAGGAGGAGGACTAACAGTAACAAAATTATTATGGTTAAGGGAAAGGAAACGCTGACCCAATAAAAACAGCGGTTGGGAAATGGAAGGTAATCAGGTTTGATCCAAGAGGGATGCTTCAGTTCTTAACACTAAGAGCCCTTCACCTGTATTAAGGATGCATTGATGGGATGCATTCATATTTTTGTATAAAAAATACTTACTAGACATAAACTCTCAGTATAGCTGAATGTACAGAGATGACATACAGTTTAGACGAACATATTGAAGACTCAAGCTTTCCATGTAGTTATACACACAGTGAACATTGTAGTGAACATTATCGCACCACCAGTGATAATAGTGGAGATTATCGCACCACCAGTGATAACAGTGAACATTACCGCACCACAAGTGATAATAGTGGAGATTATCGCACCACCAGTGATAACAGTGAACATTACCGCACCACCAGTGATAATAAGAACATAAGAACGAAGGAACACTGCAGAAGGCCTACTGGCCCATGCGAGGCAGGTCCAAGTCTCCTACCGGCTTAAGCCAATGCACCCAACCTAGTCAGGTCAGGTCACATTGACTTAAGGGAGGAACACGGCAACCGACCTGTTAGCACAAGCTATCAGGTCTAACTCACATCCACCCACATCTACTCATGTATTTATCCAACCTATTTTTAAAGCTACACAACGTTCTGGCCTCTATAACGGTACTTGGGAGTTTGTTCCACTCATCCACAACTCTATTACCAAACCAGTACTTTCCTATATCCTTCCTGAATCTGAATTTTTCCAACTTAAAACCATTGCTGCGAGTCCTGTCTAGGCTAGATATTTTCAGCACACTATTTACATCCCCTTTATTTATTCCTGTCTTCCATTTATACACCTCAATCATATCCCCCCTAATTCTACGTCTTTCTAGAGAGTGCAGTTTCAGGGCCCTTAGTCTATCCTCATAGGGAAGGTTTCTGATACATGGGATCATCTTTGTCATCCTCCTTTGTACATTTTCCAGAGAATTTATATCCATTCTGTAATACGGTGACCAAAACTGTGCAGCATAATCTAAATGAGGCCTAACCAAGGATGTATAGAGTTGAAGAACAACCTGAGGACTCCTATTATTTATGCTTCTTGATATGAAGCCAAGGATTCTATTAGCTTTATTGCGAACACTTATGCACTGTTGTCTTGGTTTCAGATTACTGCTAACCAGAACTCCTAAATCTTTTTCGCAATCCGTAATATTAAGATCTACATTATTTAGTTTATATGTGGCATGGTTATTGTCCTGCCCAACATTTAGAACTTTGCATTTGTCTATATTAAACTGCATCTGCCACTTCTCCGACCACTGCATCAGTCTATTCAAATCTTCCTTGAGTGCTCGAATGTCCTCGTCAGAATGAATTCGACGGCCTATTTTGGTGTCATCGGCAAACTTGCCGATGTCGCTCTTTATGCCCTCATCTATGTCGTTTATGTAGATTGTGAACAGCAGGGGGCCCAACACTGACCCCTGTGGAACACCGCTCGTGACGCTTCCCCACTCTGATTTCTCGCCATTTATGCAAACTCTCTGCTGCCTATTTGTCAACCATGCCTCTATCCAGGAAAAAATTTCGGGGCAAGAAGTCTGACTCCGCCTCTAAGAACATCGATACGCCTGTAGCCGGGACAACAAGAAGCTGCCTTGAGGCTGTGTTGATTGCAGAGTCTTAACTGTAATCAAGAAATCATGCAGTTAAAATATTTCAGGGGTGCTGTTCAACCATGTGCTACCCTGGCAAGACTGGCGCTCAGGTGACCTGACCAGCACATCCCGCACGTGACTTGTAACTAATAATAGTGGAGATTATCGCACCACCAGTGATAACAGTGAACATTACCGCACCACCAGTGATAATAGTGGAGATTATCGCACCACCAGTGATAATAGTGAAGATTATCGCACCACCAGTGATAATAGTGGAGATTATCGCACCACCAGTGATAATAGTGGAGATTATCGCACCACCAGTGATAATAGTGGAGATTATCGCACCACCAGTGATAATAGTGGAGATTATCGCACCACCAGTGATAATAGTGGAGATTATCTCACCACCAGTGATAATAGTAAAGATTATCTCACCACCAGTGATAACAGTGAACATTATCGCACCACCAGTGATAATAGTGGAGATTATCGCACCACCAGTGATAATAGTGGAGATTATCGCACCACCAGTGATAATAGTGGAGATTATCTCACCACCAGTGATAATAGTGGAGATTATCGCACCACCAGTGATAATAGTGGAGATTATCGCACCACCAGTGATAATAGTGGAGATTAACGCACCACCAGTGATAATAATGGAGATTATCGCACCACCAGTGATAACAGTGAAGATTATCGCACCACCAGTGATAATAGTGGAGATTATCGCACCACCAGTGATATTAGTGGAGATTATCGCACCACCAGTGATAATAGAGGAGATTATCGCACCACCAGTGATAATAGTGGAGATTATCGCACCACCAGTGATAATAGTGTGTGTATTCTCTCTCTCTCTCTCTCTCTCTCTCTCTCTCTCTCTCTCTCTCTCTCTCTCTCTCTCTCTCTCTCTCTCTCTCTCTCTCTCTCACATACACACACAAACACACACACACACACACTTTCTGTTAGCGCTTTCATGCATTTACCTATTCAGATTTACTTGAAAAGTCAAGTAACTCTGCACGCTAACGGCCAGATTAACGACATAATCCCACAGCTTTCCGTGGAACGTCGAGTTAATAAAGATTATGATTGAGATGCAGTCTGTATGGGAATGCTGTCTTCTTTATTAACCCAAAGTGAGCCAAGCTAAGCTGCCTGCGTTATTATAATTATTATTATTACTAGTAGTAAGTGATAGTAATAGCAATTAACAAAAAGGCACAATACCGTGATTGGAACAACACACAAATAACTCGCACATAGAAAAGAGGAGCTTACGACGACGTTTCGGTCCGACTTGAACCACTGACAATGTCTAAATGGTCCAAATCGGACCGAAACGTCGTCGTAAGCTCCTCTGTTTTATGTGAGGGTTTTGTGTAATAGTAGAAGTGAGTATGGGGGAAGCCGTAAGCATCAACACATCGCCTTTGGAGTGGGATCACAGAACCTTGAATCAGGAGACCATCAGCTGCATCAAGGCCATGATTGTTGAGTGGGGCGCTAGTGTCAGGCCTGACGGAGGACACTAACTTTAAACCAACGTGGAAGCATCCCAGATGGTTCAGTCAACAGGGGACTGCTGCGTGTCGCTCATCGTGTGTGGGCGTAAGTCAAGTGCGTCAAGTATGACAAGTGTTATATAGGTTCATTAAACATTTATGAGCGGTGCGTCACGCAGAATTAATCAACATTTATGAGCGATGCGTCATGCAGGTATAATTGACAAATATGGGCAGTGCGTCATACAAGATTATGTGACGTTTATTACCAGCGTGCTGTGTGAATTTGTCGACGAATACAGTGCTTCAAACGTTTTAATCAAAGTAGGTGAAAAGTACGTCTAACAAGTTTAAACAGGCTAGATGAAATGACGTACTGTTGGCATGTAAGAAAACATAGAGATAAGTTGCAACACAAGTTGCAACACAAGTTACAACACAAGCTTTTATTCTGACGACGTTTCGCTCTGGTTAGGGCTCCATACAGCAAAAGGCTGTCCCAATAAACGCTTGTTCTGCAACTTCTTGTCTTCATTCAGGCTTAAACAGGGCGTTTACGGAGAATTATCAGCATATCAAACATATTTAAACAAAATTATCATTGCGTCAGAAAGGTTTAAAAAGTATTACCAGTGCGTCAAAAAGGTTTAAACAGAATAACCGGTACTTCAGAAATGATTAAACAGTATTAGAAGTGTGCCAAAAGGGTTTAAACAGTATTACCAGTGGATCAAATTGGTTTAAGCAATATGACCAGCACGTTTTATCAACGCAAATTGGCCAGCGAGTCAAGCACACACACAATGAATAAATACTGCCTATGTATCTCACCTGTTTCATCAGTGTGCATGACCTATGCATCACAGATGATTCATTCAAGCGCTCAGGCAGCGCCTCCTGGTGACATTTCCTTCACGGTGCATATAATTGCACTGTATTTAATTTCAACATTAACTCTAATAATAGCCACCTTCCTTTCTGCGGAAACGTGTATTTAACTTGGTAGTCGCTCACATTTCCTCCAATAATAGTTTCTGTCTGCAATAATGCCTTTTGCAACACTTGTCGGCAAAGCGTCATTTGTCTTCATGGTAGAGTAGGTGCTATTCTTAGCTTCAGTGCTGCTCAGTATTACTCTCTTGTCAGGTAACGTTCCTCATGCTGTTTATTTCCCAAATATATGATAATCTAATTCCTTCAACTCTCACTCTCCCTCCATTACCATCCCACATCCCATTTCTCTTCTTTCCTTGCAAAATGTCAAGAAGCCACCGCAATAATGAATCTGATTTGTTTCTATGTGTATGTCTTCTCAGTTATATATTTTTTTTGTTGACTCTTTTTTGATGGAGATATTTTCTTAAACATTTCATTTCTCTTGGATACATCATAGGTCATCTTCAGAGATGGTAATTTCCAAGTAATATTAAATCCAGCTCCCATGTTTTTTTTCTAAGTAAAACAACCGTACGTTTGCCACTGTCTCTTCCCTCATAGTAAATCAGACTTCCTCTCCTATCCTGTCTCTTCATTCCCAGCTTACCTAAGCAAAGGCACGATGCAGAACAAGCTTTTACTGTGACTTTGTCTCGACCTGCATAGAGCTTTATCAAGTTCTACACTTGATAAAGCTATACATAGTTTCTATCAGCAGTGCACCTTTTGGATCTGGCCTACCCAACCTCATTCCCTTTTTCCAACCCCTTTTTTCTCCTGCCAAAAATCCTGCTATATTCTCCCTCTCCCTAATCCCTCCTTATTCCCTTCGCTTCACATATCCCTCTCCCACCCTGGAGTGAAAACTTCGAACCTTTCATAGCTGCTGAATTCCTAATATAAAGAAGTGTTACAGTGTTTCAGCACTATGTATGATGGAATATGACAGAGAAATATAGCTAGCTTTTGTTCCCACTGTGTTACTCTCATATATATTATGGTAGCTGCACACTGACAACATACCCAACCCAAGCTTTTAATTCCTACCCACATCTACTATACCAAGTCTACTACACAAGTGGCAGAGCCCCTGAAGTGGACAAAGGATAAGTTTGAAGTATCGGGTATTAATGCAGCCCTTAATGGAAATTCTCTTAAATTAAGTAGCCTTTAACGAGGATAATTATATAAATGTCTCGCTTCTGCACTGAGGTAAGAGACGACAAGGTTTCATCCAGTGTCTACATGTGAGGATATTGAGAATTAAATTACAAAGGTATTTAGCGTTTGTAAGAGTGACTGTAGAATATCGAATAGCGAGCGAGAGATTACTCACCGAATAGTGCTTGAGTAAATACTGTGTACGATTTATAATATGACAGTTGAGGGAACAATGTCTCTATATATCAGAGATAAACATATCAGAGCATAACGTAAAAGTCAATAGCAAATGAAACAGATTACAAATGTTACAATGGAAGGAGTATTAGAGGAGAACCAAGGGTAATAGCACCTACACCTCTACACTCCAGTCCTCTGGAAATAAATGGTATCAAATACCGACACAGTGGAAATATAAACACATATGCAGTATAATGTGATCCTTTATTGACAACGTTTCACCCACACAGTGGGCTTTTTCAAGTCACACACAGATCTGTGTGTGACTTGAAAAAGCCCACTGTGTGGGTGAAACGTTGTCAATAAAGGATCACATTATACTGCATATGTGTTTATATTTCCACTCCAGTCCTCTCATGAGACTTAAGGCGAAGTATTCCACGAAATGTGTTTTCTCCCGACCCTTCTCATATTCCCTACACCCATTCACTCATTCTAGTGATACATTAAAAAACATGCATGATTTTTTTAAATGTATCACTAGACTTTTCCAGAACAAAGGAACAGCATCTAAGAAACTAGGCTAAAAGATTCTAAGCTTCGTGATGCCAACGAAGAAACCTCAGAGGGACTTAACGAAGATGGAATAGAAGCTGAACACTCAGGTGAGCTATAAGGAAGTCAGGAAGATCTTTTACAGTATAAGAGTTACGAGGAAACAGCAAGTCGAGGAGGTTGTAGAAGCAAACTACATACGGAGATTTAAAAAAAAAAAGTCAGCATGACTAAGCCCGAGAAGCCACTAACTGCGCCAGTAGACTATAAGAGGCTGAGCAAGGAGCTTCTGCTTGCCAACTACACACACAGATACACAAATGCATAAGTCGCTAAGTCTTATTTGTAGCCCATCAAAGAAAGTACTGTCTTCTCCTTGGCGTTTTTACAGTCATTATGTATACACACTCATCAAATGGTTAAAATAGTGTGATATTAATTGCATTTTCACACACTGCAATCTTAGGCACTCCGGAGGTCAGCCTTCGTCAGCGTTAATGATAACACTCTCTAAATATGTATACGACGACATGGTTCGAGTCTCCTTCGACCAGAGATTAGTGTTTGTGAATATTTCGCTTGTTCTGTGAATTCTAAACATTGTAAAAATCTCCCGTGGGTCGATGCATGCAGGGGATGAGATGAAATAGCAAACATCAACTGCCTGAATGCTGGCTGCCTTGGATCAAAACGTGTAGTGTTGGCTGGACGCCAAGGTATTGTACAGTGCTGTACGGTGGTTAGAGCACTGCGTACCTTCTAACAAAGGTTCGTAGGTTCGCGCCTCCGACCAGAGATTAGTGTTTGCATGTACTAAGGTAGAATAGATTGGGCTTATGGAATACGGGGAAACTACTACTGTGGGAAATCAGAGAACGTATCTGGTTTCCCTAACTGTTACACCCCCCATAAGTAGGGAGTAAAGGAGTTGGGAGGGGACAAGCAGTGCATCACATATGCCTATGTCTGATGTTGCTACATTTCCTTGTCCAGTCTTAATTTATAAGACTAATTTAGTAATGAAACCTCTATAGGCTAAAAAATACATTACTTCTTATAAGTATTTAAGCCAAGTTTGATTTAGACATCGGGTAATTTAGCTCATTATCTACAATTACATTTCACAACGTACACAAACTGACAACAGTGGCCCACTGTGCCGGTGACCAAGCACAGCTGCCCACGCCGGGCACCCAGGCTTCAGTCGAAAAGCCTGTTCGCGAGTGAAGAGGCGATCTATTAACTGCCTAGTTAGGGAGATACCCCACCCAAGGGTAGAGCCGTGAAATTGTCTGACATTCGATAACACGTTACAATGCGAATTAGACCCTTTCATGGTTGACCACGTAACAAATCGGTAGCTTTCCACATGGCAAGAGCCGAATGCAGATCTGTGACTCATATAAAGTATCTCAGGGGCTCCTACTGGAGCAATATAGACCCCGACACTTCACGATGGTAAGAGCCCATTAACAGTATCATTATATGTGCATTTTTTGTATGTTATTGAACTAGCCAGTGTGAAGGGTCTTGTACCGGCCTCCAGTAAGTTTTTTTTATTTAGGTTTACACAATTATATATAATATCATATATAGCAGCATATATATAGGAATTTAGGATAGCCCAAAAAAAGTCAGAGGGACTTATTTCCACTGGGGTCCTTCTGATAATTATTATTTATATTTCAAAGTTAAAAACAGGTAAGTATTTTAACTATGTAAAAGCAGTTACACTATAAGGAGATATTCTAGGGGAGAGGTAAAATTAGTTATTTTCATACAAAAAATCACTCTCCTCCCTTTCTGTAGCCTTATTCATGAGGTACATTTTCTCTCTCTTCTTGAACTGGCTCATGCTATGGCAGGCTTTGACATGTGCAGGCAGTCTATTCCACCCTTTTATAGCAGTACAGAAAAATGTTTTTTGAAGCCTGACCACTGACTCTAGGTACTGCAAAGTTGTTCTCCCTCTCCCAAGTTCTGTAATTGCATTGGTTCCCGCCCTTAACAAAACTGGCAGTAAGATATTGGAGACATTGGTTGTGAGCAATTTTATAAACGTAATTTAGCTTTAGTTGGTTTACTGTCTTCAACATTCAACAAGTCCAGTTGTTGTAAATCATTCTGGCCTACATGCTCTCTTGGACCCATGTCCGGGATAAATCTCACCATTTTGTTCTGGGTGATTTGTAGCCTATCTTTCAGTTTTTTTGTTAAGGCAGAGTACCATGAAGAGCAAGAGTGGCCTATAATACATTGTATGAGAGCTGGACATAGGGTCCTGCGAGCCTCAGTAGGTAGACACTGCGCCTGTCTGTAGAGGAACTTTTGTCGGGCATTCGCTTTCTTTACAACACTGTTCCCTATTATTTCTCCTGACATGCTTGGGTTGAAGGGGATTCCCGCATATTTCACCGAATTTACTGCAATAATAGGTTCCCCATTACACTGGACATTAAAATTATTTACCCTTTTCAATTTATGTTTCGTGCCAAAGAGTTTGGCTTCCGTTTTCCCGAGGAGTAATGATAATTTCTTGTCTACCAACCATATGCTATAGGACTCTAGTTCTAGTGATAGTACATTAGCAATATCTTGTGGGTCTTTACCTGATACTAACAGAGCACTGTCATCTGCGTACCGTAGAATGTTGCAGTTGATACTCATGGGCATGTCATTCACTTAGCACAGGAACAGCAAAGGTCCCAGGATACTACCTTGAGGAACCCCACATGTTATCGGCAGGGTTCTAATTCTGTGTTGTTGATCTTGACAATTTGGTTCCTGTTACTCAGGTAGGAGTTAAACCATTCTACAGAACTCATGCCGACAGCTTGTAGTTTCTTACATAATATATTGTGGTTAACCGTATCAAAGGCCTTTTGCAAATCTTAGGTTACTATTCCTATGAAATTCCCTAGCGACATTTCAGCTCTGAGGTAGTCCATCAAATTAATGAGATGTCGGTTGAATGAGATCTCCTAAAACCTGACTGGTAACTATGGAGAATGTTTTTGTCATTAAGATGCTTAATGACAATTCATCAGATACAACTACACTTGTAACCAGCTTACAACATTGCCCTGGTGTAGAACTAGAGGTAAGAATTCAGTTTCAGAAATGGAATGGCAGGTTTCTTTTGCTGAATTCCATATTGGCTTGATTGCATCAGCTAATCAGACATACACCCACACATACACCCTCACTATTCTACACAACTACCCCCAGTACTACTGTTGTTAACACCTTCACTACTACTACTACCCCCAGTACTGCTAATGTTAACACCTTCAGTACTACAACTACCCCCCAGTACTGTTCCTGTTAACACCTCTGCTACTACTACTACCCCCAGTACTGCTAATGTTAACACCTTCACTACTACAACTACCCCCCAGTACTGTTCCTGTTAACACCTCTGCTGCTACTACTACTACCCCCAGTACTGCTAATGTTAACACTTTTTTCTACTGCTACTGCCGCAAGTACTGCTACTGTTAACACCTTTGCTACTACTACTACTACTACCCCCAGTGCTACTACTGTTAACACCTTTGCTACTACTACTGCCCCCAGTACTAGTACTGCTAACACCTTTGCTACTACTGCTAACACCTTTGCTACCACTACTACCCCCAGTACTACTACTGCTAACACCTTTCCTACCACTACTACCCCCAGTGCTACTACTGTTAAAGCCTTTGCTACTACTGCTACCCCCAGTACTACCACTGTTAACACCTTTGCTACTACTACTACTACTCACAGTGCTACTCATAACACCTTTGCTCCTACTACTCCCAGTACTACTACTGTTAACACTTTTGCTACTACTACTATTGTTAACAATAGACAATAAGAAGAAAGATGAAGATAAAGATAGAAATGGTAGCCAGAATGATAAATAAGGAACATATATAACGCAAAGGACAAAGGAATTTTCACAGAAAAAAAAAACTTGGCGGAAAGAAAGTTTTGGAAAGTTAGAGGGGGATAAGTGGGTTGTGAAGGGTAGCAAGTCCAGGAACATAATCTTCGGAAGACCTAGACCTTTTAGCCTTCTTCCTTTTTTCCCATTATACTTACCATTCCATCTTCCTTTCCTCAATCCAACCCACTCTCATCTTACCCACTTTCTCCTCCAAGCAATTCCTCTCTCATTCGTTTTTTCTCCCTTGCTCCCCTCTATTCTTCTTCCTTCCTCTAGTTTTTTATAATCGAATATACACCTGCAGGCTGTTACTGTACTGCCGTACCATGGAAATACCTATGGTTCTTCCCTGACGTATGAAAGAGAAAGTACGATCAAAAATTTCTTTAAGCTGCATTGTCATATACAGAAACATTTAAAAATATACAACCTCCCACCGTCATATATATATATATATATATATATATATATATATATATATATATATATATATATATATATATATATATATATATATATATATATATATATATATATATATATATATATATATATATATATATATATATATATATATATATATATATATATATATATATATATATATATATATATATATATATATATATATATATATATATATATATATATATATAATGTGTGTGTTTGCGGCGAAGTGCAAGCAGACCAATACGGTCTACATGGTCTTAACTGTTCCAAAACCAAGGGCTGGCATGCAAGACACAATGAGGTCAACGACATCATTAAGAGAACCCTTGCTACAGCTGGATGCCCTGCCGAGAGGGAGCCACGATCACTTGCAGCAAACAATACCCACAACCCAGCAAACCGCCCCGACGGGATCACCATCTATCCTTGGAAGAATGGCAAGCTCTTAGCATGGGACTATACCTGTGTGTCCACACTGGCTGACACCTATATCCATCACAGTGTGGGGCGACAGGGAGGAGCTGCTGACCACAGGGAGGAGTACAAGATCAGCAAGTACAGGGACATTAGCCAACAGTATCAATTTGTCCCAGTGGGATCAGAGACCTTGGGATCATGGGGAAAAAATGCCACACGTTTCCTTAAAGAATTGGGTTCCAGACTCATCGACACCACCAGGGACCCAAGGGCAGCCACTTTCATGTTCCAGCGCCTCAGCGTCGCCATCCAGAGGGGAAATGCTTGCTGCATACTTGGCTCACGTCCAGCCTCGGAGGAGCTGGAGGAAATTCATGATCTTTGATACATTGTGCCATTGTATTCATGTTTATGTTTTTTTCTGTAAATGTATTTTGTTTATTAATAAATGTTCACATAGAATAAAAAATATATAGGGGGTGGTAGGAGAAGAAAATATTCAAACAGCTCCGAGGAGAACCTTGAGTTTTCCCTGAGGTACGTTTATTGTCTTCTCTTGAGGATGAGGGTCCCCATTCCAGCTATAGAGGTATATATATATATACGTATATATGAAAACACGTCAAGTGCCGAATGTTGAGAAAATCATAAGAATGAAGAAAAAAAATGCTTTGCAGTTAGGCCCGAGCTAGTGAGGAGGGACCCGTGTGCTGTGTAGGACTACACTGCGATGTTATAAGAGTGATGACTGCTGATACATTCGTTTAACTCAGTCCTCCATATCCCTTACTCTCTGATTCCCACGCTCTATGTCCTAGTCCTCCATATCCCTTACTCTCTGATTCCCACGCTCTATGTCCTCACTCTCTACAACAACCCCATCCACACTTTCTCCCTCCCTTCCTCCCTCCTTCCCTCTAATAACCCCCTCTTCTTCCCCCTCTCACATGACTCAAGGCCAATCCTTCACTATTTGCCAGATAAATAACTCCACAACTCCTGGTTCATGGAACCCTTGCATTCACCTGCCTGCCTGCCTGCCCTTCCTGCCTGCCTGCCTGCCCTGCCTGCCTGCCCTGCCTGCCTGCCTGCCTGCCTGCCTGCCCTGCCTGCCTGCCTGCCTGCCTGCCTGCCCTGCCTGATTGCCTGCCTGCCTGCCCTGCCTTTTCTGCCCTGCTTGGCTGCCTGCCCAGCCTGCCTTGCCTGCCTGGCCTGCCTGCCTGCCTGACCTGCTTGCCTACCTGCCCTGCCTGCCTGGCCTGCCTGCATGCCCTGCTTGCGTGCCTGCCCTGCCTGCCTGCCTGCCTGCCTGCCCTGCCTGACTGCCTGCCCTGCCTGCCTGGCCTGCATGCCTGCCTGCCTGCTCTGCCTGCCTGGCCTGCCTGCCTGCCTGCCCTGCCTGCCTGCCTGCCTGCCTGCCTGCCTGCCCTGCCTGCCTGCCTGCCTGCCCTGTGCCTGTCCTGCCTGACTGCCCTGCTTGCGTGCCTGCCCTGCCTGCCCTGCCTGACTGCCTGCCCTGCCTGCCTGCTCTGCCTGCCTGGCCTGCCTGCCTGCCTGCCCTGCCTGCCTGCCTGCCCTGCCTGCCTGCCTGCCTGCCTGCCCTGCCTGCCTGCCTGCCTGCCTGCCTGCCTGCCTTGCCTGCCTGCCTGCCTGCTCTGCCTGCCTGGCCTGCCTGCCTGCCTGCCCTGCCTGCCTGCCTGCCCTGCCTGCCCTGCCTGCCTGCCTGCCCTGCCTGCCTGCCTGCCTGCCTGCCCTGCCTGCCTGCCTGCCTGCCTGCCTGCCTGCCTGCCTTGCCTGCCTGGCCTGCCTGCATGCCCTGCTTGCGAGCCTGCCCTGCCTGCCTGCCTGCCCTGCCTGACTGCCTGCCCTGCCTGCCTGGCCTGCCTGCCTGCCTGCCTGCTCTGCCTGCCTGGCCTGCCTGCCTGCCTGCCCTGCCTGCCTGCCCTGCCTGCCTGCCTGCCTGCCTGCCTGCCCTGCCTGCCTGCCTGCCTGCCTGCCTGCCCTGTCTGCCTGTCCTGCCTGACTGCCCTGCCTGACTGCCTGCCCTGCCTGACTGCCTGCCCTGCCTGCCTGCCCTGCCTGCCTGCCTGCCCTGCCTGCCTGCCTGCCCTGCTTGCCTGGCCTGCCTGCCTGCCCTGCCTGCCTCTTCTGCCTGCCTGCCCTGCCTGGCCTGCCTGCCTGCCTGCCTGCCTGCCCTGCCTGGCCTGCCTCCCTGCCTGGCCTGTCTGGCCTGCCTCCCTGCCTGGCCTGCCTGCCTCCCTGCCTCCCTGTCTGGCCTGCCTGCCTGCCCTGCCTGCCTGCCTGCCCTGCCTGCCTGCCTGCCTGCCTGCCTGCCCTGCCTGGCCTGCCCTGCCTGCCTGCCTGCCTGCCTGCCCTGATTGCCTGCCTGCCTGCCTGCCTGCCTGAATGCCGGCCTGCCTGCCTGCCTGCCCTGCCTGCCTGCCCTTCCTGCCCTGCCTGCCTGTCCTGCCTGCCTGCCCTGCCTGCCTGTCCTGCCTGCCTGCCCTGCCTGCCTGCCTGCCTGCCTGTCTGCCCTGCCTGCTCTGCTTGCCTGCCTGTCTGTCCTGCCTGCCTGTCTGCCTGCCCTGCCTGCCTGCCTGCCCTGCCTGCTTGCCCCGCCTGCCCTACCTGCCTGGCCTGCCTGGCCTGCCTGCCTGCCCTGCCTGACTGCCTGCCCTGCCTGCCTGGCCTGCCTGCCTGCCTGGCCTGCCTGCCTACCTGCCCTGCCTGCCTGGCCTGCCTCCCTGCCCTGCCCTGCCTGCCTGCCTGCCTCCCTGCCCTGCCTGCCTGTCCTGCCTGCCTGCCCTGCCTGCCTGCCCTTCCTGCATGCCCTGCCTGCCTGTCCTGATTGCCTCCCCTGCCTGCCAGTCCTGCCTGCCTGCCTGCCTGCCCTGCCTGCCTGTCCTGCCTGCCTGCCCTGCCTGCCTGTCCTGCCTGCCTGTCCTGCCTGCCTGCCCTGCCTGCCTGCCCTGCCTGCCCTGCCTGCCTGCCCTGCCTGCCTGCCCTGCCTGCCTGCCCTTCCTGCCCTTCCTGCCTGTCCTGCCTGCCTGCCCCGCCTGCCTGCCCTACCTGTCTGCCTTCCTGACTGCCCTGCCTGCCTGCCTGCCCTGCCTGCCTGCCTGCCTGCCTGCCTGCCAGCCTGCCTGCCTGCCTGCCTGCCTGCCTGCCTGCCTGTCTGTCTGCCTGCCTGCCTGCCTGCCTGTCTGTCTGTCCTGCCTGCATGCCTGCCTGCCCTGCCTGCCTGCCTGCCCTGCCTGCCTGCCCTACCTGCCTGGCCTGCCTGGTCTGCCTGCCTGCCTGCCCTGCTTGCCTGCCTGCCCTGCTTTTTCTGCCCTGCCTGACTGCCTGCCCTGCCTGCCTGGCCTGCCTGCCTGCCTGGCCTGCCTGCCTACCTGCCCTGCCTGCCTGGTCTGCCTGCCTGCCCTGCCTGCCTGCCTGCCCTGCCCTGCCGTGCCCTGCCCTGCCTGCCGGCCTGTCCTGCCTGCCTGCCCTGCCTGCCTGCCCTGAGTGCCTGCCTGCCATGCATGCATGCCTGCCCTGCCTGCCTGCCTGCCTGCCTGCCCTGCCTGACTGCCCTGCCTGACTGCATGCCCTGCCTGCCTGCCCTGCCTGCCTGCCCGACCTGCCTGCCTGCCTGCCTGGCCTGCCTGCCTGCCTGCCTGCCTGCCTGCCTGCCCTGCCTGCCTGGCCTGCCTGATTGCCTGCCTGCCTGCCCTGCCTTTTCTGCCCTGCTTGGCTGCCTGCCCAGCCTGCCTTGCCTGCCTGCCTGACCCGCTTGCCTACCTGCCCTGCCTGCCTGGCCTGTCTGCATGCCCTGCTTGCCTGCCTGCCCTGCCTGCCTGCCTGCCTGCCTGCCCTGCCTGACTGCCTGCCCTGCCTGCCTGCCTGCCCTGCCTGCCTGGCCTGCCTGCCTGCCTGCCCTGCCTGCCTGCCTGCCCTGCCTGCCTGCCTGCCTGCCTGCCCTGTCTGCCTGCCCTGCCTGACTGCCCTGCCTGACTGCCTGCCCTGCCTGCCTGCCCTGCCTGCCTGCCCTGCCTGCCTGCCTGCCTGCCCTGCCTGCCCTGCCTGCCTGCCCTGCCTGCCTGCCTGCCCTGCCTGCCTGTTCTGCCTGCCTGCCTACCCTGCCTGCCTGCCTGCCTGCCCTGCCTGCCTGCCTGCCATGCCTGTCTGCCTGCCTGGCCTGCCTGCCTGGCCTGCCTGCCTGCCTGCCTGCCTGCCTGCCCTGCCTGCCTGCCTGCCTGCCTGCCCTGATTGCCTGCCTGCCTGCCTGCCTGCCTGCCTGCCTGAATGCCTGCCTGCCTGCCTGCCTGCCTGCCCTGCCTGCCTGCCCTTCCTGCCCTGCCTGCCTGTCCTGCCTGCCTGCCCTGCCTGCCTGTCCTGATTGCCTGCCCTGCCTGCCTGTCCTGACTGCATCCCTGCCCTGCCTGCCTGCCCTTCCTGCATGCCCTGCCTGCCTGTCCTGATTGCCTGCCCTGCCTGCCTGTCCTGACTGCCTGCCTGCCCTGCCTGCCTGTCCTGCCTGCCTGCCCTGCCTGCCTGTCCTGCCTGCCTGCCCTGCCTGTCCTGCCTGCCTGTCCTGCCTGCCTGCCCTGCCTGCCTGCCTGCCTGCCTGCCCTGCCTGCCTGCCCTTCCTGCCTGCCTGTCCTGCCTGCCTGCCCCGCCTGCCTGCCCTACCTGCCTGCCTTCCTGACTGCCCTGCCAGCCTGCCTACCCTGCCTGCCTGCCTGCCTGCCTGCCTGCCTGCCTGCCTGTCTGCCTGCCTGCCTGTCTGTCTGTCCTGCCTGCCTGCCTGCCTGCCTGCCTGCCCTGCCTGCCTGCCCTGCCTGCCTGTCCTGCCTGCCTGCCCTGCCTGCCTCCACCTACTCTTCCTTCTCTTGTTTCGTTTTCAGTGTTTATATTTCAGTTTATTTGCCTAAAATTTAAATGTGTTTATTGTTATAGTAACTTTTCCATCCTCTTATAGTGGTTGTTACAGTACACACAGTATAAATAGATCTAAAAAAAAGTATATCCACAATTTTTAAAAAAAATATATGTAGAATAACGTATTACTAAAAAATTTCATAATTATATTATTGGCGAAATAAACAATAATTTTTAATATAAACTGTATTTTTTTATAATATATTCAGGTGTTATGCAGTCAGTTTTTAACTGTTATTCAGACAGTTGGATGGGTAACTGTTCACGAACCTTAAATAGTGATTATCCGACTGTTTATTATGGAGTGGGCTCGCGGGGCTCGTTATTTGTTCGCGTTTCGTTAAATTTTATCGCTTTTATTTCAAATTTCCATGTACTGGTGTTGTGGAATGTTACGATGATGAACTCTTAGAAGACAATCTAACTTAAATCAAGAAATATACTGAAAACAACATGTGAGAAATGGACTTAGAATTTAGACTGGCCTAGCCCTTAAACTGTCCAAACGTAGATCTACGTTCACATGTGGAGTGCTCCAAAAGTAGATTAACGTTTTTTTACATACTTTTAAATATAAAAAAAAAGTAGATCAACGTTTTTTACACGCTTTCAAATGTAAAAACAAAAGAAGATCTACGTTTTTCTACATACTTTCAAATGTAAAAAAGAGAAGATCTACGTGTTTTTACATACTTTCAAATGTAAAAAAGAGAAGATCTACGTGTTTTTACATACTTTCAAACGTAAAAACAAAAGAAGATCTACGTTTTTTTACATACTTTCAAACGTAAAAACAAAAGAAGATCTACGTTTTTCTACATACTTTCAAATGTAAAAAAGAGAAGATCTACGTTTTTTTACATACTTTCAAACGTAAAAACAAAAGAAGATCTACGTGTTTTTACATAATTTCAAATGTAAAAAAAAACGTATATCTACGTTTGGACAGTTTAAGGGGTAGGAAGAGTAGCGGTTTTGTGCCATATGGTCTCTCTGCCGAGGTATACACATTATTGCCCTGGTTACCACTACCCTATAACACACTATTTCATAACTTGTTTCTGAAGTCATCACTTCAGCTCACTAATTTCCTTCATTAACACTTAAATTACACTAGAAACAAAATTTAACTTTTCTCAAAACACTTCCTCCTCCTCCTTTTCTCTGAAATCTTGTTCCTCTTTTTCCACCTGCCCAGCCCAGTCAAACTGTGGTTGTGACGGAAATAAGAGACCATAATCAATTTGAAGTCCTTGTCGAAACAGACTGGGAAGATCCTGGCGTAGTCCTCGAGGGACATCCTCCAGTTACACACCAGCCAAGGGATCCTTCTTAACATTATTGGAAACTGAATGGCAGTGAACTTTAATGAACCCAAGATTAATGATATAAATATCTTTTAAAAGGTTATAAAAAAATGTACTTTTAGGGTATTATTTTCATGTTGTCGATAAAAGTATTTTTCCTTTTAATAACTATCAGAAAAGATATTTCTTAAAATATTATGTTTACTATACAAAAAATTATACATATAGGCCGTTAGGTGATTGTGCTGAGATGCATGACAAGTACCAAGAAAATTTTGTATATAACAGAAGGCTAGTGCCCCGGGGTTTATGTTCATTTACATCATCGGGAAAATGACAGGGTTAAGTAACAGATGACAAAAAACAAACAAAATGCGAAAAATAATTAGAGTGTAGACTTCTGGGACAACAGATATGGACTAATATTTATGAAAGAACAAGAATTCCTGTGAGCATAGAGAGAGAAAATATTTGAGAAGAAAAGTGAGAGTGGGGAAGGACATGAAGAGTAAAAGAGGGATGGCGACAGTAGAATGAATGAGACGGGGAAAGGAGATGAGAATGGGAGTGGGAGTGGAGAGTTGGAGAGGCAGAGAATATTAGGACAAAAGACGGGAAGATTAAGAGGGAAGGAGAGAGGGGAAGCTACAGTCGGGAAAGAATGAGGGAAAGAGAAGGAATGTAATAATAATAATAATAATAATAATAATAATAATAATTTTATTTCAAATCATAGTACAAAAAAAAACGTAATTTGAAAGCCCATTTTATGTAGACCATTTCTGGCACACTTAGACTAGAACTAAGACTACATAGGTGTGGGAAGGACCCGTAAGGTCAAAGGATTCATCGTTCTAGGATCCTGTGACGAACTTAACCGGCAAATTAAACTAACATAATACTTAAAAGGGTCAAACTAATGCGTGTGTGCCAACGAATAACATAATGTTACATTAAGGCTGAAATTCACAAAAAATACACAGTCATGTTATTATTAATAGTAACATTTAAATGCTGACATGATTATCATGTCTGGAATATAATAATGAAAAAGTGATATAATAAAAAATATATAAAAAGAATGAGAAGGATAATTTCGGTAATGGACACATAAATATATATATATACAGCTAACTGTTAAGAATGTGGGGAATGGCATGATTACGTACAGTAAATTCAAGTAACAGAACCACAGCTGCCACCATAAATATATCAGGAATCAGATGGTTAGAAATAATATTGGAAAATGCATTTATAATGGAGGCTGCCAGTTTAAACCCGTATTGTGTATGTGTGTGCACAATTTTTTTTTTTTTTTTTTTTTTTGCAATATCCTGGACGACTTTTTGTTCTCACTGTGCGTCTTCCTCTGTCTGGTACGACAGCTCAAGTTTTTGTTTTCTTACCGTTATCTCACGTCTATGATTATCTTTCCTTTTTTATAACATATTCACGTTTCTAAGTAATTCAGTAACTTTTTTTATTATTCCGTACATTTACGCTCTTCCCATATTTGATCTCTTAAGTTTTCTCAGTGGAACATATTTAATGCAGACCCTGTAGGCTTCTGTGTTCAGCTTTTCCAAGCATTGGTTAGGGTTTAGAGGTGCCCATGACAGCATCAACACAACTCAACACAGTTCCAACACATCGCAACACCAACAGCTCATCACAATACCAAGAAGTCATCAGAGCTCCAACACAAGTCATTACAGCACCAATGAAACTCATCACAGCTCCAACATAAAGCGAAAATACTTTATACTTGGACTTGACTACAAGTAACAAACAAGACTGTCATGCAAGGGAAGAAAAATTTATGCGGCGCAAACCATAACATTTGTAGACTTACGACGGCTACAGAGTGAGGATTATCCTGGATAATCGGCTCTCAAATTAACGTTTTTCATAATTTACATAAGTGATCTAGTATGGAAAACAAATAGAAAATTTGGTTTATGGCGCAGAATTATTAAAACAAGATGTATCTGTTGTCAGCTATACAAATATTCCCAAATGTCTGAGAAAGTTGGTTTTGTGGTACATAACACAGAAAATTATCTGTAATGTAAATGAATGCAAAATAATTCATTTTGGATAAAATGAGGGTAAAACAAGAATGTAAATATTTAGGAATAAAATAAAGAGGGAGAAGAATCTAGGCGAGGCCATTAAGTGACATCAGTATAAAGAATATCACTATAAAGAACATCAGTACAAAGAACAACTTCTAGCCAATGACTACACACTTAACGAAGTCCTAAGTTTCGTTGACAGAAATTTAGAGCACTAAACACCGGAAACAAGACAGAATACATTACTGACTGACCACAATACTGACTCACTACAATATGACTGTAGGACATCTAGAACATACTGCGCATTCTTGGTGACACATAAATATGAAGATAGTAAAGAAACTGAGAAGGGCGACAAAACCAGAACTATCACCACACAACATCCAGTTATGTATCCGCCAGATACATCCAGCTGTGTATCCACAAGATACATCCAGCTGTGTATCCACAAGACACATCCAGTTGTGTGTCCACAAGACACATCCAGCTGTGTATCCACAAGACACATCCAGTTGTGTGTCCACAAGACACATCCAGCTGTGTATCCACAAGACACATCCAGTTGTGTGTCCCCAAGACATATCCAGTTGTGTATCCACAAGACACATCCAGTTGTGTGTCCCCAAGACACATCCAGTTGTGTGTCCACAAGACACATCCAGTTGTGTGTCCACTAGACAAAATCTTATGAAAAGACTTGAGAGCACTAAACCTGTTTTTATTAAGAAACAGACTGGAGAACCAATAAAAATTATTTTAAGAAACAGAATGAGGAACCAATAAGAATTGTTGTTAGGTAAGACACATATGCAACAGTTAGACAACTTTATTCCGAAACGTTTCGCCTACACAGTAGGCTTCTTCAGTCGAATACAGAAAGTAGGCAGGAACAGTAGAGATGTGAAGACGATGTAATCAGTCCATCACCCTTGAAGTCGTAGAATTTGAGGTTGTCAGTCCCTCAGCCTGGAGCAGTTCAGTTCCATAGTCAGGAACTATCTGCAGATCGTCTTCACATCTCTACTGTTCCTGCCTACTTTCTGTATTCGACTGAAGAAGCCTACTGTGTAGGCGAAACGTTTCGGAATAAAGTTGTCTAACTGTTGCATATGTGTCTTACCTAACAACCTGTCGGTATTGTATACCATTTTGATGTTCATCCAATAAGAATTATTTGAAACTCAAGGAGAATTAACGAGTTGGAATAACTGAATGAAGCTCAGTGAGGAAAGATGCAATACAAAGCTGGGAACGTGCTTTATATGCCAACAATCAGAGAAGATTGGGACAAACTGTTCTCTAATGTTGCGAGCACAAATGCAATGTAGTTGTTTACGAAGTGGCTGGTCAGCCATATGGCAGATAAAGGCAGCGTACAAATGTCTGTCCATCATCCCCGAGGCAGGATGTAGGATGTAGTTTTAAGCACAGGTTTGGTAAGTTGGGATGTGGTGAGTGTGAGGAAAGTGAATCCTACGTACACTTAACAACGATCATTGGAACACTTAAGTTGACAAAGACAGATATGTAGGAAACCTCTTGCACCTTCACACAAATACACAGCATTATACACAGACTGACATACACACACAGACCGTCAAACAAATACATACACACACACACACACACAAGATGACAGCAGTAAGGCAAGAGAGAGAGGGGTGGGTAGATTGCGTTTTTTTTGGACTGTAAGAAGGCTTTTGACACAGTTCCACAAAGAGATTAGTGCATAAGCTGGAGGATCAGGCAGGCATAACAGGGAAGGCACTGCAATGGATCTGGGAATACCTGTCGGGAAGACATAAGAGTCATGGTACGAGACGAAGTGTCAGAGTGGGAGCCTGTGACGAGCGGGGTTCCACAGGGGTCAGTCTAGGACCAGTGCTGTTTCTGGTATATGTGAACGACATGACGGAAGGAATAGACTCAGAAGTGTCCCTGTTCGCAGATGATGTGAAGCTGATGAGAAAAATTCAATCGGACGAGGACCAGGCAGAACTACACAGGCTGCAAACCTTGTCCAGAAACTGGCTCCTGGAGTTCAACCCCACCAAGTGCAAAGTCATGAATATTGGGGAAGGGCAAAGAAGACCACAGACGGATTATAGTCTAGAGAGCCAGAGACTACAAGCCTCACTCAAGGAAAAGGATCTTGGGGTAAGTATAACACCAGGCACATCTCCTGAGACGCATATTAACCAAATAACTGCTGCAGCATATGGGCGCCTGGCAAACCTAAGAATAGCATTCCGACATCTCAATAAGGAATCGTTCAGGACCCTGTACACAGTGTACGCCAGGCCTATATTGGAGTATGCAGCACCAGTTTGAAACCTACACCTAACCAAGCGCGTACGGAAATTAGAGAAAGTGCAAAGGGTTGCAACAAGACTAGTCCCGGAGGTTAGGGGTATGTCCTACGAGGAGAGGTTATGGGAAATCAACCTGGCGACACTAGAGGACATGAGAGATAGGGGGGATATGATAACGACATATAAAATACTGAGAGGAATTGGCAAGACGGATAGAGACAGAATGTTCCACAGATGGGACACAGCAACAAGGGGTCACAATTTAAGTTGAAGACTCAGATAAATCACAGGGATGTTAGGAAGTATTTCTTCAGTCACAGAGTTGTCAAAAAGAGGAATATTCTGGGAAGCGATGTAGTGGAGGCAGAATCCATACACAGCATTAAGAAGAGATATGATAAAGTTCATGGAGCAGGAAGAGTGGCCTAGTAGCGACCAGTGAAGAGGCGGGGCCAGGAGCTGTGAATCGACCCCTATAACCGCAACTAGGTGAGTACACGGGAATAAACATTAGCCGCAAGACACAATGACCGTCATACATATATACATGTAATACCCACAGAGGTAAAGAGACATATGGACTCAAGGGAACACCCCAACTGACGAATAAACATCATTTAAAAACTCACTTTAACGCGGCGCTCAAAAACAAAACACCAGGAACTCACCTGTAAGAAATTTTTTTTACAAATACTGTTAAGAAATTTATAATTTTTTTAATATGTTAAAAGAAACATGATTCAGGCACCTTTCAATGTTAATTAAACAGTTATCTGTAAATAACTTCTTATGTACAGTCACGGTCAACAGCCTGATAAACGAATACTTATGCATGTATTTGTACCGAGCGGATTTTAACAGTGGAGTCTCGTTCCAGCAACTCTGTCTCTAATTCCAGCAGCTCAGTACAGGAATCCCTTGTATATATAGATACACAATACAGGTATCCCTTGTATATATAAATACACAATACAGGTATCCCCGTAAATCCCTATATATATACTCTAGGTATCCACGGACTCTTAACAAAGGTTTCCAATTAGCAAGTCAACATTAATTAAACGGCAAAACCAGACATGCCCTGTCACCTGAGGTGCATACCTGTCACCTGAGGAGGATACCTGTCACCTGAGATGGATATCTGTCACCCGAGATGGATACCTGGCACCTGAGGTGGATACCTGTCGCATTAGGTGGATACCAGGCACCTGAGGTAGATACCTAGCACCTGAGGTTGACACCTAGCACCTGAGATGGATACCTGTCACATGAGATGAATACCTATCACCTGAGGTTGATACCTAGCATCTGGGGTGGATACCCAGCACGCATCTACTCGCAAAATATTATTATTAATGATAATAATAATAATAATAATAATAATAATAATAATAATAATAATAATTCATCATGCAGGCTGACCCTAATTCTCATACCGATTAATCTTCCAGCAATTCCATTCGATCCAAGCGGCAAATCCGGTAATCTCCTTCATGGTGCACACAAATCCCTCGAAACATGGGTTGGAGGAAGGTTAGGGGTGGTGGTGTTGGACGATGAGGGGAGGGATTTTGGTACTGGGAGGGGTCGGATATGGAAGAGAGAGAGAGAGAGAGAGAGAGAGAGAGACGGGGGGGTACTTTTGAGCACCCAGCAGTCCCTCCGCCAGTAAAAGAGCAAGCACCCAGTAATCCCGTCCACCCACCAGAGGCGTAACGAAGGCAGGTGGTCTGAGGATGAACATACACAGTGAAGAGCGAGGAGAGGATGGAGAAGCGGGTGATGTGAAAAATCTGGGCTTCGGAGGTGTTACAAAAACATCTGATGTGAAACTCACCACATATGAACATTGTCAGCAAAATTACTCTCACACCTTTCATGATTAAGTACGTTACTGCGAAATAACCCTAGAATTTAGGGGCACATCTTTCACAGTTTTTACGGAAATGTACTAATACATTCAGCCATAAAGACGCATAACTAGACATCTTTTCCATATATCCAAACTTTGCATATTGCAGCTATTTATCAGACACCAAGATGGTTCGACCTTTAATTATAGATGAATGATAAAAAAAAATTACGCAATAATACCAGCACACCGTGAGTGCCACATGTGGGCACTGATTTATGCATGGAGACTGAACATTACAATGCTTTGTACTTCATGATGCGCTAAACCCGTGTGGGTCATACAAAGCAAGAGTGATGGAAGTTCGATACTCCATTCGCATATCGCGGCTCAGCAACTGATTAGTTACGCTGACGTCGATCATTAAAAGATTGAACAAGCCAATAAATTCTCTAGGTAGCAGGTGATGCAAGAAAAAACTGTACTGGTTGCAGTGAATGAATATAAAACAATGTCAGGAGAATTCTCATTTTGATAGGCGAAAGGGTCTGGAATTTATCTGGAGTTTATCTGGAGAGAGTTCCGGGGGTCAATGCCCCCGCGGCCCGGTCTGTGACCAGGCCTCCTTAGGTCAGTGTCCCAGGATGCGACCCACACCAGTCGACTAACACCCAGGTACCCATTTGGTGAAAAGAAAATTAAAATAGTGAAAGCGCAGGGAAAAGAGCTAAATGGTTCAATGATAGTAAATGGATAGATAAATGGACAGTAAATAAGGCACCCAATTACCAAAGAGAATCAGAGAGAAAAATGGACTTAAGTACTGATCTTCGATAACCTGGTTGAAACCCGTCTGAGTAGGTACATCATCATGGATGGAAACAAACGATACCACGGGCGGGGTTTGAACCCGCGGTCAGAGGGTCTCAAAACTCCAGACCGTCGCGTTAGCCACTGGACCAGCGGTCTGGAGTTTTGAGACTCTCTGACCGCGGGTTCAAACCCCACCCGTGGTATGGTTTGTTTGCAATCGTGTCATTACGATTTCGTGAGTGATCATGGATGGAAGTTAAGGAATTGGAGAGGAATTGAACACCGATGATTAGGGGTGATTAATGAGCAACCAGACTAATGAGGCAGTAAAAAATATGAAAATACCAAAGAGAGAATTATTAATAAGCTGACAAAGAAGGAAAATATACAGTAAATTAAATAATTATTCTTGGCACAGTAATACAGATGAACAGCAAGAAACTATCTATATTAAACAGATATAGGAACAAACCATTGCAAACAGGGACTACTTATATTGTGGACAGTGGGCATGACGACCCTCTCATCTGTCTGCCACACGGACAGTTGCGTGCACCTGACTACTCAATTGCACATTAAAAACAATGGATGGTATGCGAACTGTCAACCATTAATTTCTCCGAAGTCATCTTCAGCAATCGCCTCTTGTCTGCGCCCACTCATCTGGCCCGCTGCCGCATGCCACTTTCGTGTTCTTCTCACTCTGTTAGACGTCTCTGATCAAGCCTTGCTATATATATCTCCCTTCTAACAAACGTTTCATCTTAATCACTGTTTAGGGTCTTCAGTGTGGATAAGCAGCAATGGCTGTGCAGAAGAGAATAAGCCAGGGAAACCTGACAGCCATAGTTCATCGAGTCATGTTTCCGACCTTCGTCTGGATTCAGCAGCCAACAGGTTACGTTTCTGACTTCTGTCAGGACACGCCAACGGTCGTCAGACCCAACAGAAATCGCCCACCAGCCCATTTAACAAATGACCTCGTCTAGACCCAGACTAACAAATGGCGACATACAACCAGTGGTTAAAAATCATGAGGAATGACCTGGTGCCTTTTACTGGATTGTATCTCGGAACTCTTGTGGCCTTGCTTCTTTATTGCTCCCCATAAATTAAGATGTAGGTAGGATAAATGTATCATTTAATCACTAGGTTAATTTCTTGTAAGGATGACGTTGTGGCAGTAAATGTACAGGATTCCACCTAATGGACGCGACTTAAATGTCAGGTACAATATGTGTGTGGTGGGATAATGACAGTAGTTGCTGCTCTACCTAGACACATCAAAGAAAGCTCCTTAACGTTGATAAGGGGCTCTTGATCTAACTAATTATACCAATGCTTCAATTCCCTGAATCAAGACTGAATGCCTTCCATTCCCCGAGGCACTGTGTGACCTCTATAGGTTTAATGCTTCCGCATGAATGTATGTAATAATAATGCTCAGCATGGGATAATGTTCAATTTTGTCAGTTACTTTATATCTTTTGTTACGGAAAATGTGATATATATATATATATATATATATATATATATATATATATATATATATATATATATATATATATATAGTGTGAGCAAAGTAACATTTATGAAGGGGTTCAGGGAAACCGGCAGGCCGGACTTGAGTCCTGGTGTGTACTCACGCAGAAATATTTATTTGCAAGTTATGTAAACTATTTTGATTCTGAAATCAAAGTGCTACTTACTTTTTTTCCAGCTTATTGCCTGTCCGCTGCACCTGGCTCATTAAAGCCGCAATTAATCTGTATTTAAAGTATATATTTTTATCTCTAAACTGGGAATTAGTGCAACTCTGTGTACATAAAAACTCCCATTTCAACTTATATATCATGATAAATGCTTTTCTTTTAGAACTATATACACTGTGTGTGTGTACACACGTTCCTCTCCATGAACAATAAGGCAAGTGCATTTTATTTATCCAGCATAATTGTCACCAAGGGCGTCAAATTAATTTACAAAAGGAATTTGAAACAGCAGCACAACTGAAGTCAGAATTAGGGTTGCTCTCTGGAGGCCTCGGAACCCCGCGCAGCACAGCACTGGTAGTAGTCACAGGATGTGTACCAGCGACAGCTGGTGTGGTGAGTCAGATTATTATTCAATATATTCATGGTAAGGGCTAAACCCATAGGGGGTCACATAGTTAGGAAATGAGAAGTCATAAGGTTTGCTCCAAGGAAAGGGAGGGTAGCTCCAATTTGTTTAATCAAGAGCTTGTCAATAACATCGACAATTCCCTTGAAACAAATCCAACCGGAGGATATGATTACACAACGGCTAGACATCGAGCCAGATGTTTTTAAGCAATGGTTGCAGCTTGCTTGTTATGTTTACGTTTCTTGCACTGCCTGAGGGGGAAGTGGAACATGTCGGTAGAATTCCTCTGAGTTTTAAGGTGCATTTATGTACTGGGGACGTGCACTTGGTTGTGTGTTCGATTCCGTCTTAAACATTTACTAAGACTGGCTACGCGAGCTTTGTCTTACCTGCTTTTGGTGATGTGTGAAGTTAACTTCCACTTATGAATTCCCCTTTTTCTTGAATGCCGTTCCCTTCCTATTTATTGGTTGAAATAAGGGCTCATTACATTCTCTTCAATTCGCTACAATTCTGTTACCTCTTTGCGATTCACATCTTTCACATTCATTTATTGTGTCGTCCCCCCCCCCCCCACTCTCTCTCTCTCTTCACTGTAGGATCTGTAAGTTCCTTTATCCTTCATAGTTCCTTTACTCGTTTTTTACACCGTTAAATTTACAGTCAAAAAACAGTTATCCTACTAAAGTACTTCTCAACACCTAGACCTAACTTGGGTATACTACCAGTTTCCCCAAGAATGCGAAACACATAACAGTCGACCAACACCCAGGTACCTATTTACTAATTGGTGAACAGGGCCAGCGTCTACAAGGAGACCTGCCGTACGTCTCGCCCTGTCTAGTAATGGAACCCAGATTACTTCGACTGTCAGCTATCTATCAATGAGTAGTCTAGTTAACTATTAATTTTTAATTTCAGTCCATATTTTTAATTATCAGCCCATTTTTTTGATAAAATATAAAGTACACAGTAATATTTTTGTGAATGGAGTCATAGCTTCATATCTTTCCTTTTTATGTGAGATTCGTTTAATATGTGAGATTCGTTTAATATGTGAGATTCGTTTAATATGTGAGATTCGTTTAATATGTGAGATTCGTTTAATATGAATACGAGGTCAAGTCCCATGTTTTTTCTTGTTATTGTCCCTTCAAAGGGGCAATAACAAGAAAGGGAGCTAGCTGCCTTTGAGCTGAAAAGCTTTTGATCCAATAAACCAGAACTTTCTTTGCCTTCCTTGAATCAAACTTTATTACGTTCCATCCTTTATGAAGATCTGTATGACCCATACGGGCTTAATGCTCTATCGCGATTATTATATAACTGTTGGCTCCTTAACATATTGGTTCATCATGAAAAGTTTCCGGTCCCCAATTAAAATTCCAATTTCCCCAGTTTTCCAGTAACGACCTTAATAGGCCCTAATTTCCTCAGTAAGATCCCCAAGGGTTCTCAGA
>NC_091305.1:9220322-9287822 GCF_038502225.1 Cherax quadricarinatus
ATCTCACCCTCTCCCCCCCCTTCTCCCCTGTCTCTCCCCCTCTCTCTCCCCTCTCTTTGCCCCTCTCTCCTACCTTTCCCTTCTCTCTCTTTCCCTCTCTCTCTCATTCTCTCCCCCTTTTCCCTTTTCACTCTCCCCATCTCTCTCTCCTACCTTTCCCTTCTCTCTCTTTCTCTCTCTCTCTCTCTCTCACTCTTTTCTCTTAAAAAAAATGGTGGGGACTCGCAGGAACCAGGGATCAGATGAGAATGGTTCTGGTAGGGAGGAGTGGATAGAGGAGCAGTGGAGAAGGATGGAACAAGAGTGGGAGAGAAAATTAGGAGAGCTTTCTGAAAAAATGGAGACAGCTTTCTGTGAAATTAGAAGAGAGGTTGGAGAAGGAGAAGAATTGGGAGGCACAAGCCGAAACTGCAATAACCAGGATAAGGGTCCTATAAGATGAGGTAAACAGGCTGAAGCAAGTTACATGGGCATTGACCAGAGAAGACACAGCATATGAAGCTGACAGGCTGAACAGGAAGGAGGGAGATATGAATTATGCTAAGGCCATATCAACCTGCCAAGAAGGGCCAAGGAGTGAAAGGGGAGAGCAGCTGGGTGCAGGCAGAGAGGGGGTTAGGTCAAATGCAGAGGCACAACAATGCTACCAAGAGCCACAAGGGAGAAAATGACCATGTACAGACAGGAACCAGAGTCACAAAGGGAGAGGCAATGGGAGGAGGAAAGGGCTAAATCAGTGTTTATCCACGGGTTTCAGGAGAGAGAGGAAAGGACACACACTGAAAGATGGCAGGTAGAAAGAAAGGAGATTGAGAACATCATCAAGGAAATAGGTGAAGAAGACATGGACGAGACTGTAAATTTTCAGAGAATAGGGGGGTACTTCAAGGGGAGAAAATGACCAATCAAGTTGATTCTCAGGACAGAAACAGTGCGGAACAGGATCCTCCAAGAGAAACCACAGTTGAAATACTCGGAAAAGTACATGAGGGTGTTCCTAGAAAGAGACAGAACACAAACAGAACGACAGCAGCTGAGGGAGAAGACAAAAAAGCGAAAGGAGCTACGAAAGGAGACAAGTATGGAACCAGCAGAGGTCAATCAGAGTAGAACAGAGCAGCAAGAGCAAGCACACACAGAACTATCCTCAGAACACCATCCCAATACAAACTACAATCCACACTCACAGCTTCCACCCAACACCCAGCTACAGAATCCCACAGTATGCTACCAGGTCTCCCACCCTCACAGGCCCCCCAAACCACAGTGTTGGAAAGGAAACTGAAGGTTTGGTACACAAACGCTGATGGAATAACAAATAAGTGGGAGGAGTAGCACAAAAGAGTCAAAGAGGCATCACCGGACACCATAGCTCTCACAGAAACCAAGCTAACAGGTATGATAACAGATGCCATCTTTCCAATGGGATACCAGATCCTGAGGAAAGACAGAGGTAACAGGAGGGTGGAGGAGTGGCACTGTTGATCAAAAACCAATGGAATTTTGATGAGCTGGAGAGAGGAGACAGCGGAGAAGCAAGCGATTACATAGTGGGAACACTTCACTCTGGAGGTCCCAAGGTGGTAATTGCAGTGATGTATAACCCACCACAGAACAGCAGGAGGCCAAGGCAAGAGTATGACGAGAGCAATAGAGCGATGGTTGACACACTGGCTGCAGTGGCCAGAAGAGCTCATGCATGCAGGGCAAAGCTCCTGATCATGGGCGATTTTAACCACAAGGAGATCGATTGGGAGAACTTGGAGCCACATGGGGGCCAAGACACATGGAGGGCTAAGATGATGGAGGTGGTACTGGAAAATTTCATGCACCAACACGTAAGGGACACTACAAGAGAGAGAGAGGAGAGGATGAACCAGCAAGACAGGACCTAGTATTCACCTTGAGTAGCGCAGATATTGAGGACATCACATATGAAAGACCCCTTGGGGCCAGTGATCATGTGGTTTTAAGCTTCAAATACACAGTAGAGCTACAAGTGGAGGGGGAAGCAGGAAGGCCAGGACGAATGAAGCCAAACTACAAGAAAGGGGACTACGTGGGAATGAGGAACTTCCTGAACGGGGTTCAGTGGGACAGAGAACTGGCAGGGAAGCCAGTTAATGAAATGATGGAATGTGTAGCAACAATGTGCAAGGAGGCTGAGGAGAGGTTTGTACCCAAGGGTAACAGGACTAATGAAAAAGCCAGGATGAGTCCATGGTTCACCCGAAGGTGCAGGGAGGCAAAAACCAAGTGTGCTAGGGAATGGAAGAAATATAGAAGGCAAAGGACCCAGGAGAATAAGGAGAGCAGTCGTAGAGCCAGAAATGAATATACACAGATAAGAAGGGAGGCCCAATGACAATATGAAAACGACATAGCAGCGAAAGCCAAATCTGACCCGAAACTGATATACAGCCACATCAGGAGGAAAACAACAGTCAAGGACCAAGTAATCAGGCTAAGAAAGGAAGGAGGAGAGACAACAAGAAATGACCATGAAGTAAGTGAGGAACTCAACAAGAGATTTAAAGCAGTGTTCACAGAGGAGACAGAAGGGGCTCCAGAAAGACGGAGAGGTGGGGCACACCACCAAGTGCTGGACACAGTACACACAACCAAGGAAGAAGTGAAGAGGCTTCTGAGTGAGCTAGATACCTCAAAGGCAATGGGGCCGGATAACATCTCTCCATGGGTCCTGAGAGAGGGAGCAGAGGCGCTATGTGTACCCCTAACAACAATATTCAATACATCTATCGAAACAGGGAGATTGCCTGAGGCATGGAAGACAGCAAATGTAGTCCCAATCTTTAAAAAAGGAGACAGACATGAAGCACTAAACTACAGACCAGCGTCACTAACATGTATAGTATGCAAAGTCATGGAGAAGATTATCAGGAGAAGAGTGGTGGAACACCTAGAAAGGAATGATCTCATCAACAGCAGCCAACATGGTTTCAGGGGTGGGAAATCCTGTGTCACAAACCTGCTGGAGTTCTATGACATGGTGACAGCAGTAAGACAAGAGAGAGAGGGGTGGGTGGATTGCATTTTCTTGGACTGCAAGAAGGCGTTTGACACAGTTCCACACAAGAGATTAGTGCAAAAACTGGAGGACCAAGCAGGGATAACAGGGAAGGTACTACAATGGATCAGGGAATACTTGTCAGGAAGACAGCAGCGAGTCATGGTACGTGGCGAGGTGTCAGAGTGGGCACCTGTGACCAGCGGGGTCCCACAGAGGTCAGTCCTAGGACCAGTGCTGTTTCTGGTATTTGTGAACGACATGACGGAAGGAATAGACTCCGAAGTGTCCCTGTTTGCAGATGACGTGAAGTTGATGAGAAGAATTCATTCGATCGAAGACCAGGCAGAACTTGAAAGGGATCTGGACAGGCTGCAGACCTGGTCCAGCAATTGGCTCCTATAGTTCAACCCCACCAAGTGCAAAATCATGAAGATTGGGGAAGGGCAAAGAAGACCGCAGACGGAGTACATTCTAGGGGGCCAGAGACTACAAACCTCACTCAAGGAAAAAGATCTTGGGGTGAGTATAATACCAGGCACATCTCCTGAAGCGTACATCAACCAAATAACTGCTGCAGCATATGGGCGCCTAGCAAACCTCAGAACAGTATTCCGACATCTTAATAAGGAATCGTTCAGGACCCTGTACACCGTGTACGTTAGGCCCATATTGGAGTATGCGGCACCAGTTTGGAACCCACACCTAGCCAAGCACGTAAAGAAACTAGAGAAAGTGCAAAGGTTTGCAAGAAGACTAGTCCCAGAGCTAAGAGGTATGTCCTACGAGGAGAGGTTAAGGGAACTCAACCTGGGGACACTAGAGGACAGGAGAGATAGGGGAGACATGAGAGGAATTGACAAGATGAACAAAGACAGGATGTTCCAGAGATGGGACACAGCAACAAGGGGATACAGTTGGAAGTTGAAGACACAGATGAATCACAGGGATGTTAGGAAGTATTTCTTCAGCCACAGAGTAGTCAGGAAGTGGAATAGTTTGGGAAGCGATGTAGTGGAGGCAGGATCCACACATAGCTGTAAGCAGAGGTATGATAAAGCTCATGGTTCACGGAGAGTGACCTAGTAGCGACCACTGAAGAGGCGGGGCCAGAAGCTTGGACTCAACCCCTGCAACCTCAACTAGGTGAGCACACACACACACACACAGAATTACATATCAATCGTGTAACCTCAGCGGAATATGAAAAAGTAGCTGGCCTCAGAACTCACAGGGTCATAAACAAAATTTTATTTAGAACCTTATACGCAACATACATTTGGCCCATCTTGGAATATGCGGCGCCAGCACGGCTCCATCTCCTGAGCAAGCAGACAAAGAACCTAGAGACCGTCCAAAGGTTCGGAAGGATATTGTTATGAGAAATGAGTAACAAAAAATGTCTCCGAAGAGAGATTAAAGGAACTTAACCAACTGCTTGGAAAGGAACATCAGGGAAGGCATAATCACGACATACAAAATACTCAGTGGGATCTATAGCGCGGAAAGGAAGGGCTTGTTTGAGATATGAAGACTTGAATCCTGGGACACAGACTGCAGCTTTAGAAGCAGATAAGCCATAGAGACGTTAGTAGTACTTTTTGTAATCTTATAGTGGAAAATGGAATGCTTTGGGAAAAGTGGAGGTAAACACTATACATAGTTTCAGATGTAGATATGGTTGGGCCTAGAGGCTCGGAATTCGGAAATCCAGTTGAAAATAGTTAAGAGGTGAAAGATAGAGACTGAAACTACCCATATACACGCAACTAGGGCCCGAATACATTTTGGTGAGTACACACACGGTCCAACCGTCGTTGGAGCAAGGAATATTTCTTCCTTGAACGAGAAAATATTAAAAAATGCCCCCTGATAAGAACAGAAGAATAAAATCTGAGTTGCGATGAAGTGAAACAGAATTAGTTGCGAAGTGGTGATACCAGCGTTAAGTAACGAAAGACTGTGAAAATTAAGCAAACACGTGAATTAGAGAAAGAGAAGAGAGATGTATAGTTATGCTTAGCAATCTAAAGCAAAGTTATTAGATGCAAGAAACAAGGGGAGCACACAGAGATTAACAAAGTAGTGTGAGGTACAATGCCAGGAAGACAGACAACGATACTGCCAAAGGAGATGGTTAACGATTACCGGAAAAGTAAATAAAGGGTCTGAAGGGGTCAGGATTGAAGATTCAAAAAACAACTGGATGAGTACGGTCCAAGCATTAATTGAGGAATAATTGAAGAAATTAATAGCAGTTTGTAACACACGAAAGAGAGGGAATATTATCACTTGGGAAAATTAATTTATCTGATAACTAGAACATTTCATCACAACTCCCCAGCTCCTGCTGGTGAAAGTTAAGCTTCTGCAATCTGAGGCAACGCCGACTTCACCCTCAGGCGATCATGTATACAATGACGAACAAAAGAGAATAGCAAAACAGGATATAGTCTAACAGTGTGAGTCTCTGGGTGTATGTACACGGAGAGTTAATTTTAAGCCCAATCTCAGACAGCGGGCTTAGGGGTTGAGGACTGTTTACAAGGTGGGGTAAATAGGAGAAAATCTGGTATGAATTACGAGTTGCACAAGCACAAAACTTGGAAGTTTCAACCCAGTTTAAATACCTTAAACGCCCGAGTTGCCGAGTCAAACACAAAAAGTATATAACACTGAGAAATGCGTTAATGATATAATTCAGTTGACAGGTAAAAATATAACAAGTAATTAGATAAAATGTTATTTTACAAATTAACTGCCGTGCAGATGGTGAAGATGAGAGAGAAACATCAGCCCTTAACGACGCAGCTTCATACTCTCGGTATTTGTATATTTAAACACGACAAATGTTTTTGACATAATTGAAATAGAAACAATTTTTATTGCCAACTGTAGCAATTATACAAAAAGAGTATTTAAATTATCAGTTATTTCGAGAGCAGAGAATGTGATGGTATTATCTGCACTGGAAAAAATACCATAAAAATAATAACTTTTATAATTATACATGAAAACTACAGCAGTGGACTCAGAGTGCGGGGGAGAGAGGTGACACAGACTGGGGAGAGAATTACACGGGACAGGGGGGAAGGAGAGAAAGAAGAGGAAGTGGAAAGTAGCGGAAAGAAGAAAGGAGGGGGAGAAGGACAGAAAGAGACGGTGAAGAGAAAGGTAAAGAGAGAAGGGGGGGGGCAGAGACTGGGATACAGGACGGGAGAAATGTAATTCAGATTTTAATATTAAGTTTTCTTCATCTATTACCTTGCGAAAACCTATCTGGGCATAACGAAAAAAATATACACAATTGATTTTAACTAATATTAAAACAAAGTGATCTATATTATGTTCATTAGACTGCAACTAAAATCAATTACATTCATTAATTCAAGGTTAGATGGTTAATAAGGGTTTCTCGATACGAGGAATTGAAGTTGCCCTCCTCTTCCTTAAGTTAACCCTGATTACTTCCTATTCCCAGGAGTTGGATGACCCCTATGGGTTTAGCACGTCCCCGTTGAACATAGTAATAGTAACATATATATGTAAAGATAGTTCCAATTTGCCTAAGCCGAAGTAAATATTGAATAACAGAATTAAGGAAGCCAATAGTTACTGGAAACATAGCAAAGGTGAAATGATAGGAAGATATGTAATAGGTTTCTGGAAAACAGTTCCCATTGCAATAAACTATTTACACGATAAGGAATAATTCATAGTAGTATCATCAGTGTCTAAACTCCACACACATATTGACATTTATGAGCACAGACGTCACCCCATGACCGAGGGCGAGTAGACCATTCCATCACGAATAAATTAATTAGACGTTCGTAAAGCAAATAAGAAAAAAGAAACGTTAAAGGTAGGAAATAAGACATCGTTAAGTCATGGGTTGGCAATGAATCAAACAAGAGAATCTGATAAGGGTTCAATAAAAAAAATAATTATCCCACTAAAAGCCAACCTAAATCAAGATATATTTAGTGATATGTCCATGAAATATGTAGATATGGAAGCAAAAAAATACAAACGTTAATTCATCTATTTACCCACATCAGTCATAAGAGCAACTAAGCAGAATAGACTTAACTTTCAGTGTGCCAACAAAACCTCAAAAAAAAAAAAAAAGTTACAAACGAAAATTTTCTCACAGAAACAAATCCTTCCTTTAGGCCTTTCACCAAAATCCATTAAAGATTACAGAGATAGTTTTCTGAACCCTAAAATTTACTTTGAATGTAATGTTAATATAAAACTGTAAAACAACAGACAAAAACACAAACCACAGGTTTAAAGTGTCTTAGTGATACGCGAAAAACAGCATACAGAAAATTAATAGGTCGTCCATTAGACAACGGAAAACCAATGAAAATTTCAACATTGACACATGCCAAATGAATCGATACAGAACAAAAACGAACATATAAAACGTTGTCAGATCTTTTTCACAAAACGGAGCGACCCGGTTAAATATCTAGGAACACTAACGTTAAGTTAGCTGAAGTATCACTAACACAAACCAAGAAAATTAAAGGCCGAATTATGAGAACTTTTTTTAAACAAAGGCTGAGTCGGAAATAATTTTAATTGTCTGAGTAACTTTGTTCTCTTGTTTAGAGAGCGATAGTATTTTCGTCTCTCTTTTACTCTTCACGCAGAATCAGCAAGTCATTTAAAGTTCCAAACTACTAAGGCCGCCTGAATGTACTCTTTGGAACTGAAATGAGATGTATATAATGAACTCTACATATAAATACTCTAAGGTAGAATAAACCCAATGAAAATCAGGGTTGCCATAAGCCCGAGTCACTGTCAACATCAAAGGTCAATAAATCTTCATGTATATCAGTCTTCATACAGTAGGTGACTGATTTGCTTGGTTGTAATTAGTGATGAGACAATACCAAAATATCTGCTGATACCGATACCTATATTGATATCTTGGCCGACACCGATACCTTCAAAATTAGCCGATAGCCCCCCCCCCATTCCATCCCATACCGATACTTTGGCATATCCTATGTTATATTATTGTGATCCTGCGAGCCGCTGGTAGAAATAACCTGGTTGATAATGTGGTCACCAAGGACGCCTAGTCTCTTGCAGGGCTATGAGAGTAGATTTAATGAATACTTCTTAATTACCACAGCAGTTACTTTACTTTCTTTCATACGTATAGTACTAACAGCGATTCGTCCACTCATGTTGGAGATGAAATGAATCTAACAAAAATGTGAACAGGTTATACAATATATAAAATAAGAATTAAATTGTGTAAATTATGAGATGGTCGTTGCTACCGGCCTTTAACTGCTGTAATAAGCTAAGGAAAAACTGTACTATACGAGCCAGGAGGTTAATCTATGTAGGGCGCTATCCGGCAGCAAGCTTCCTAACTAATTTCATCTTGTGTCGCATTTCTTCTTCATTTCACAGTTGGGGTCGACACACTCATGTCGCTTTGTTCCGTAATGAACATGAATTTGTAATGCACTTGTTAACTAAGCAACGAGTCAACAAAGGAAATGCCGCCTTAATTTTGTTCCATGAAAAGACGACACAACTGAGATGGGAATAGGACAGGCTGGACCGCGTCTCCACATGTGTCTCAGGAAGATATTAAGAGACACTGGCCTGTAAATCTCACACTGTCTCTAGAGATGCTAATGAGGTTCACTTCTTCGAAATAATTGCTTGCTTATGTAAGAATAAAGTTAGGCTTCTCGGAAGTGAGAAAAAAAAAACAAGATTACGAACGTGAAAAAACAAACAGATTTTGATCATGTATATACTATCCAAAAACCCTAAACTCTATTCATGGGATATAGTTAACTGTTCTATTATGCATGTTAACTTTCACAGCAATTATTTAAACTTGATTTTTAAGACAAGAAATGGATCTTAAAAGCAGTCTTGAGAGAAATTTTTTCTACTATAAGAATCTTTCCACAATTATCTGGTATAAATGGTTGTGATCTACACCAGAAGCAAGTATGATGTGGTATGAATGACTGCGATCTACACTGGTAGATGGTAGGATGTGGTACCTGTCATTGTGATCTACCCTGGTAGATGGTAGGATGTGGTAAAAGTGATTGTGATCTACCCTGGTAGATGGTAGGATGTGGTAAAAGTGATTGTGATCTACCCTGGTAGATGGTAGGATGTGGTACAAGTGATTGTGATCTACACTGGTAGATGGTAGGATGTGGAACCTGTCATTGTGATCTACCCTGATAGATGGTAGGATGTGGCTCAAGTGATTGTGATCTACACTGGTAGATGGTAGGATGTGGAACCTGTCATTGTGATCTACCCTGGTAGATGGTAGGATGTGGTACAAGTGATTGTGATCTACACTGGCGGCATTATATACATATACCAACGGTGGGCAAACTGCGGCTCCCGAGACAATATTGGGTTTCATTCCATTTTTCCTAAAATTTTATACTAATAATCTATAGTAGTACAGTATGTACCAATATTAGAACATTTTATATATATATACGGGTAATTCACATTATCTTTTCAAAACATCCATACGCATTATGTGTCCAAACTTCCGTTTAAACTCACCGAACATAATTACAACATTTTTTCAAACAAGTACGGACGATGCAACTGTACTCAGCGCCTTCACTACTCAGTACACACAAGCTACACGCTTGTGACGGCATACAACTAGTGCAGTGCAGTGTAGACAAGAATTTTTTTTTTTGATTAATAAATACTTAAGATTTAAAGTTATAAAACCCTTGTTTAAAACAACCGAGTAACAGAAGAGTATAAAACGGAAATACGAACAAGAAAAAAGAGAAATTAACAATGGGAGGACGATTTTGCTTTTACTGTTAAGAGCAAAAGCCCTCTGTGCATTATGTGTCATACAATCAACAGCCACTGTAAAGCCAGTAATTTTAAGCGTCACTATGAATTTTAAATACTTCACACATTACATGACCAATGACCTTTTTAATATTGCTCTGTGAAAAGGATATACTATACATATATTGTATATATTGTAAACATCACCACTATATACTCCTACCTTTTTGCGAGGCTATGGAAATAGTTTATGTCACTATATTACAAACTTTTACAACTCTCCTCCAGAAAGCCGAAGTTTCTTTCATGCAAAACTGGCCGTAAGCTTTGCAACGGAGCTGCTGAAGTTAGTCTTACAAACTCTTGTGTAGGAAAGAAAAACTGCTCGTTTTAACGAGGTATTTGGAATCACTTCGCGACATACGCTGTGAAAAATGATGTAACATTATGACGATACAACTACTTACAAATGATTACGTAACGTTAGTCAAAGACGAAGCATGATGTTGCAAATGATATAAAAATACTAGTAGTGAATACAACAGAGACACATTTGGTAAAAACTGTAACAAAGCGATATATTAATATCAGTAAATAAGCAGATGGAAAAATACACACAAATGCAGAATTATGCCATCCTTCATTGATACTGTTTCACCCACGCAGTGGACTTAATCAAGTCATAAACAGATTTATTTATGACTTGATAATGGCCACTGTGTGGGCGAAACGTTATCAATAAAGGATCGTATAATACTGCATTCGTCTCTTTTTCCATCGTGCTGGCAGTTTGTACCACTGATTGGCAAAAAAGACAGATGTCATTGACTCATCAATAGCTGCATATAATATATATATATATATATATATATATATATATATATATATATATATATATATATATATATATATATATATATATATATATATATATATATATATATATATATTTATTATCACACTGGCCGATTCCCACCAAGGTAGGTTGGCCCGAAAAGGAAAAACTTTCACCATCATTCACTCCATCACTGTCTTGCCAGAAGGGTGCTTTACACAACAGTTTTTAAACTGCAACATTAACACCCCTCCTTCAGAGTGCAGGCACTGTACTTCCCATCTCCAGGACTCAAGTACGGCCTGCCGGTTTCCCTGAATCCCTTCATAAATGTTACTTTGCTCACACTCCAACAGCACGTCAAGTATTAAAAACCATTTGTCTCCATTCACTCCTATCAAACACGCTCACGCATGCCTGCTGGAAGTCCAAGCCCCTCGCACACAAAACCTCCTTTACCCCCTCCCTCCAACCTTTCCTAGGCCGACCCCTACCCCGCCTTCCTTCCACTACAGACTGATACACTCTTAAAGTCACTCTGTTTCGCTCCATTCTCTCTACATGTCCGAACCACCTCAACAACCCTTCCTCAGCCCTCTGGACAACAGTTTTGGTAATCCCGCACCTTCTCCTAACTTCCAAACTACGAATTCTCTGCATTATATTCACACCACACATTGCCCTCAGACATGACATCTCCACTGCCTCCAGCCTTCTCCTCGCTGCAACATTCATCACCCATGCTTCACACCCATATAAGAGCGTTGGTAAAACTATACTCTCATACATTCCCCTCTTTGCCTCCAAGGACAAAGTTCTTTGTCTCCACAGACTCCTAAGTGCACCACTCACTCTTTTCCCCTCATCAATTCTATGATTCACCTCATCTTTCAAAGACCCATCCGCTGACATGTCCACTCCCAAATATCTGAATACATTCACCTCCTCCATACTCTCTCCCTCCAATCTGATATCTAATCTTTCATCACCTAATCTTTTTATCCTCATAACCTTACTCTTTCCTGTATTCACTTTTAATTTTCTTCTTTTGCATACCCTACCAAATTCATCCACCAATCTCTGCAACTTCTCTTCAGAATCTCCCAAGAGCACAGTGTCATCAGCAAAGAGCAACTGTGACAACTCCCACTTTATGTGTGATTCTTTATCTTTTAACTCCACGCCTTTTGCCAAGACCCTCGCATTTACTTCTCTTACAACCCTGTCTATAAATATATAAATATATATATATATATATATATATATATATATATATATATATATATATATATATATAATATATATTTGGTTTAGAAAGACACGTAAGCAAACACTATGACATATTTATTAGAAAACGTTTCGGTCCTGGGACCTTGATCACTTCTAACATAAAGAGGTATGTATGTATAATGTTCGCCAAGACCATAGTCCTGGCACGGGTCCCAATCTTGCGATGACCCGTCTCTGGCTCCCGATGGAGAAAGGTTTCCACAATGATGCGACGCATGCCGCTCAAGCGCCCCTCTGGTCAGTTCAACTGGTGCATCTCATAAGCGACACCATATGTAACTATGGACACTAGCGAGGAGGAGGATATGTCATTATTACAGGTAACAGCTTGTCTGGTTCGTTGACCCCATGGTACACTAGTGTGGCCGCAGTCATCTCTGGGTCCTCTTCGGGAGGGAATATCACCCCTAGTTGCCTGCGGAGTGTCTCAGTAGCTTCGCACTCTAGAAGATAGTGTGTTAGGGGCCGCTGGACAACGTGCTGACAGTACTGGCACATCTCCTCAGCCTTGTCTACCATCATCTTGGCTGTGGGAAAGCCCAAACGAAGCCGATGGATGGCGGTACACTGCGCTCTGGACCAGCTTCTATCATATGGAGGGGGTTCTCCCTGAGTCGCTGCTCGGTACCACTGTTGAGATGGGGTATCACCTAAGACCTCCCCCATAAGTTTCGTGGCTCTGGCAGCCACCAGTTTGGTCTGTCGTAGGCTGATTGGGACAGTAATCCCAACATGTGGATAGTCTGTTGCTGCCTTGGCTGCATCATCTGCCGCCTCATTTCCCCGGATGCCAGCATGGCTGGGGATCCAGTTCAATGTCGATCTATTACCCTGAACTTCTAAGGCTGTCATTATGCTCAGGATCGATGTGATGAGGTGAACATTATCCTGTGGTTGAGGATGGGAGAGGGCATTGATTGCAGAGGTGGAATCAACATGTATGACAGGTCGGAGTCGATGTCGTAGGGCATGTGACAATGCCTGCTGAATCGCCACCAGCTCAGCTTGAAGGATCGTGCAGTGGTCAGGGAGTCGCCAGCCTTGTGTGTGACCATTGTGGTACAGTCCAGCTGCTGCTCTCTTCCTGTCAGGGTCGACAGAACCATCTGTGAAATACACTGCACATGTGCCTCCCTCTGCCAGTGCCATGCTTGTCTCAGCATGATTGCTGAGGGTGTCTTGACTGCAGAGACACTTAGAGATGGGTAGCTGCATGATGAAAACATCGGCTGGATCTGGGCGCCAGGGAGGTGGTGGATGGTACCCAGCAACAGGAAGGTCACAACTCTTCTCACAGAGCAGCTGTACAGGCAGCAGCTTCCGCCCAGCAGCACAAAACGAACGAATCCAGGAGTAGTCCGTGAAGAGTGTGGGATCTTGTGACATGGTTGTTAATATCCGTCTCCTTAGTGGGGTACCTTGCTGCCGGTGCAGAATCGTGGCCACTTTGCAGGCGTTTATGTATCTTACTCTGTCAGCCAAGGAAGGAAGCCGGGCCTCAGATCTGAGACATACTGTGTTGGTCCAGATGGGGGCACCAAGCATAGTTCTTATCGCCTGGTTTTGTACGACCTCCACCCTTTGCCTGCTCTGCGGGAAGAGATGAGCTAAAGCCGGTGCACCGTAGTCAATGAGCGAGCGTATAGCTTGTATATAGTACAAGCGAAGTACATCTTTGCTTGCCCCTGCACGGTGCCTCGTCATGGCTCTCATGGCGTTGAGTCTGAGTAGAGCACGTGACCTGACATACTCGGCCTGTTTCTGAAAGGTCAGCTTTTTATCAATGTAGATTCCCAAGTACAGGTAGGAGCCTGTCCACTCAAGTTCTATATCCTGAATACGTAATCTATTCATAGGATCTGGTCCCTTGAACATCATTGCAAGAGATTTCTCGGCCGAGATCTTGAGGCCTAGTTCCTTGCAAGACTGCGTAATTAGGTCCAAAGCTCTCTGAGCCTGTCGTTCTAAATTGCCTTTCCCATTCACTACTAGTGCAAGATCATCAGCATAGCTGAGGAGCTGTGTACCACTATGAAAGGGAAGGCTCACAAGTTCCTGCATAAGGATGTTAAACAGGGTAGGACTGAGCACACCTCCTTGTGGCGTACCGTTTTCCAGGGTTTTAAAGGAAGAGTAGTGTCCCTGAAAGCTGACACAGGCCTGCCTGCCCCTAAGGTAGGACTCTATCCAGGCCAGGAGGCGTCCTTTGATTCCCTTCCGAGCTAGTATTGCCAGAATTGCTGTGGGGCTGGCTAGCTCAAATGCCTTCTCAAGGTCGAGGTAGACGACGATACTAGGTTTTTTGTTGCTATCAGCAATCTGGCTTAGTAGAGTGGTTATGCACTCTGCTGTTCCCACTCCTTTGGTGAAGCCAAATATGTGATGATGAGAGGGTCCAAGTTTCCATAGGAGGCGGTTTAACACCATCCTCTCAGCAGTCTTGGCTAAGCAGCTGGTCAGCGATATGGGTCTCATACTGCCTGGGTCCTTGGGCTTTGGAATTGGTACGATTGTAGCTTTCTTCCAAGCTGCTGGGAGTGTCCTGGCCCTCCACGACTTGTTAATGACGTCTAGTATGGCCTCCCATCCACTCTGCCCAGCCCGTGCAATCATGGAGTACGTCACACCATCGATGCCCGGGGCAGTGTCACCTGTGTTCTTAATGGCACGTCGGAGTTCCAAGTCCGTGAGGTCTACATCAGTCACATCTTCCGACTCACATGCAGCTTGTATCGTTAGCTGGCGCTGTGGCAGAAGATCCGTCTGTATATTCCGGATGTCCTGTGGGAGCTGAGTGGAGGCTCCCCTGGAAGTGAAAAGCTCCACTAGTTTCTCTGCTTCCTGGGATGGGTTCGGGTGTGCTGGTGGCCTCGGCTTGCTCTTGCCAGTTGCTATGTTGAGCTTGCCCCATATCTCAGATAAGGTGGTGTGATGCCCGAATGTTGAGCACCACTCCAGCCATTTCTCAGTTTTTACTCTGAGAGAGATTCTGCGGGCATGCTGCACAATGGCTCTCAGAGTATTCCTGTTCTCTGCCGTAGGGTTACGCCTGTATAGCTTCCTAAAAGAGTTGATGCGGTGGTTCTGCTCCCGCACCTCGTCGTTGTAGAACCACCAGTCTCTTTTGTGAGTGCGTCCTGCGGACTTCTTTGGAATTGCGCACTCTGCTGCCTGGATGAGAACAGTGATTAGCTCCTGTTCAGCCGTATCACAGTCTTCAGATAGAGAGTATGTGGACCACCAGTTATGAAGATAATCCTGGAACACCTTCCAGTTGGCCCTCTTTACGTCCCATCTAGGAGGCAGCACAACTGTGGGAGGCCTGTTGATGTTGAAGGTGGTGATCACTGCAAAGTGGTCACTGACAAGGTGAGGATGAGTTTCCCATGTGGCTCCTGCTGCGAGTTGTCTTGACCCGAAGGTAAGGTCGAGGCAGCCACCCAACAGGTGTGTGGGGTCTCCATTGTTTAGCAACTTTACCTCTGGAATATCGTGTAGGAGCATTGCTATATGTCTGCCAGCAGCATTGGTTGCTGAGTGAGAGTGCAGAATAGGGTGATGTGCGTTGAAATCTCCACCCACAATAATACACTCAGTGCGTGCTAGTGCGAGGAGCTCTGCAATGTCGAGGGTGTGTCTTGGGTTCTTGTAGATGTTATAGATGGTAATGGGCGCCCCAGGTATGTGCACAAGGATGGCCTGTACCTCGACATCCTCCCCACAGTCCACAGGGTTGGCTATAACCTCGTGAGGTATTGTATTGGATACAAATACAGCTGTGCCTCTGCAGTGAATGCCCGGGTCCATGTGCCGAAAATACCCAGCAAAACCGGGTAGTCTTGGGCACATAGTCGGGACAGTCAGAGTTTCTTGTAGCAAGACGATGTCAACCCGATCCCGAATTACTGCCTCCAGCAAGAGGTGCTGTTTGCCCCTCAGGCCCTGAATGTTCCATTGTAGGACCTTGAGGGTGTGATTTGGTACCGAGGTTATTCCATCGCTGTTGTTTCCTGAGCTGGAGACTGAGTCCTGCCCGCTCTGAGAACCTGCAAATTCATGGCATCCACTGTCTCCTCTTCGGTCAGAAAGCACACTCTCAGGAGAGTACTGACCATCTGCCGGAATGCGCTCTGTTGTTCCGTGGAGTTGATTGTGTTGCAAATAAGATCCGTGAACACCTTGATGAGTGCTACGAGATCCTCCCTGGTGAGGGCCTGCTTTGGAGATGGGTTCGAAACAGTGGATATTATCTGGGCTGCTGTGGTCTGTAGGGACTGCTGAGGGTTGGATTTCTTTATTGTATGCACCGTGGTCTGTTGCTGTATACCAGGTTGAGTAGCCGGGATCTGCTGGTGAGGTGCCAGTTGAGTCTGCAAAGCGCCTGTGCCGGGTAAGGAGTGCCTGCGTTGTCGTGCTATGGCCGGTGGGGGCTCGTTTAGTGCAGCCTGCTGATCGCATTGACCCGATGCACCCTGTTGACGCCTCCTGTTCCTCTTGTTTCTGTTTCTTCGTTGAGGTAGGGGTGCAGGAGGTTCTTGACCTTGACGCCTGGTTGAGGCTTCTAGGGTTGGGAATTCCTGGGCATTGACTTGGTTTAGCTGCTGAGAGATCTGCGGTATGGCAGGGTTCTCTGCACCCATCGTTTGATGATCCGTCGTAGCCTGTTGCCGAGTTTTTGGCGTCTTCCAGACTTCTTGAATTCTGGCGAGCCTCTCGGGGCATCGAGGATTCCAGGCATGGTGTTTCTGCCTGCAGTTCGGGCATTGTGGAGTGGGTGGCGATGCATTTTTCAGCTTGGTGATGCATTCCTCGGTAGGGTGGTGCTGGCTGCAGACACCGCAGATTACTCTGTTCGGACAGAGTGCACCCAGGTGTCCATAACGCTGACACTTGAAACAGCGAACTGGTTCTGCTGTGAAGGTCCTGACATCGTACCTGCCCCAAGAACCGAGGTCCAGCTGGGATGGCAGTGGTCCTACATGCTGAATGAGAACCTGTCGGGTTGGTGCGTTGCCTGCCGTCTTTGCCTTGAGACGTTGAGCTGACACCACACTGGGGTGAGCTGCTACTGCCTCGATGGGCATCATCAGCGGGTATCGCATCACTACACCCTTGGTGATCTTCTGCCGAGAGTCCAGTTCCTCCAGGGTGAATGAGCGATCTGTCTCCATGACTCTCTTCAAGGTGGTATACATTTCCTTGTTGAGAGGAGTCAATATTGGTTCTCCCCTCAAGTTGAACCATATCTTGAACTTCAGGTTGTGTCGTGATTCCAGGTATGAAACAACCCCATAGTGGGTTCTGTGGTCCCCATAAGACTTCACCTTGAATTTGCCAGGTCGGTTGAGCTGGTTTGCCTGCTCCTTGGACGGACGGTGCTTCTTCTTCTTGTCCACAGTGTTCCATCCCTCTTGGTTTTCGGGGGGTGCGGTGTTTATTTCCGCACCTGTTTCTATTGTCGCTGGCTCCATGGTTGGGACTGTCAGATCTGCTACAATGTGAGCAGGATCTTCCTCTTCCTCTCGCAACTTCTTCGCTAGAATTTCGCCCCACATTTCCAAATCTGAGTCCTCCGTCGTGTTCATGGAGCATCGTGGCCTCTTCTTTTCGGCAGAAGCCATGTGCCTATCTTGTGATAAGGTAGTGAACTCCGTGAACTGAGAGTGTGTCAATGGATTGTCGTAATACGAGTCTTCCTAATAAGAGGTAGAAAGGCATTAAATATATATAGGCGGAGAGTGAGGTGTGACGCACATGACCTGAGGAATGTCATAAGAACATAAGAATGGAGGAACACTGTAGAAGGCCTACTGGCCCATGCGAGGCAGGTCCTTATCAAAACAACCTCTACCTATGATGAGGACGGGTAGACGATGAAATCATGTGACTCCTGTGTTGTTGGGTTGGTGCTGCTTAAGTATCATGTATGCCAATGTTTTTGAAATTTTGTAGTTTCCAGTGTTGCGTTCTATAGTGTCGGTGACGGCGATTAGTGAGGCTTCTAGGCACCGTCGGCGTCTGAGGTCTGGTTCGGTGAGAACGAGTTGTGCCTCATTCCAGTTCATCAAATGCCCCGTGGAGTCTCTGTGGAGGACACAGGCGTACCTTACATCGTCTCTGTTAGAGGCATTTCGATGCTCATTCAGGCGGACTGCAAGATCTCTGCCTGTCTCGCCTACATATTTCTTGGGACAGAACCCACAGGGGATAGTGTAGACGCCTGCTGTAGAAGTTAGAGGTGTGGGGCTGCGTTTCGTAGTGAGGTCTTTGATAGATGATGTGTTTATGGTGGAAACGTTGATGTTACTCATAGCAAGTGCCCGGCGAGTATTCGTGGCAACATCGCCACATGGGAGTACTATGAACTGTTTAGGGGGCTGTTCCATGGGCGGTTTGTTGAGAGTCACATGATTTCATCGTCTACCCATCCTCATCACAACATGACATTCCTCAGGTCACGTGCGTCACTCACACCTCACTCTCCGCCTATACCTATAATGTCTTTCTACCTGTGTATGTTAGAAGTGATCAAGGTCCAAGGACCGAAACGTTTTCTAATAAATATGTCATAGTGTTTGCTTACATGTCATTTTAAACCAACTTGTCGGTATTTATTACCAAGGTTTATACCAAGGATATATGTACATACCCCTCTGGGTTTTCTTCTATTTTCTTTCTAGTTCTTGTTCTTGTTTATTTCCTCTTATCTCCATGGGGAAGTGGAACAGAATTCTTCCTCCGTAAGCCATGTGTGTTGTAAGAGGCGACTAAAATGCCGGGAGCAAGGGGCTAGTAACCCCTTCTCCTGTATATATTACTAAATTTGAAAGGAGGACTTTCGTTTTTCTTTTTGGGCCACCCCACCTTGGTGGGATACGGCTGGTGCGTTGAAAGAAAGATATATATTTCAACAAACCGGCCGTATCCCACCAAGGCAGGGTGGCCCAAAAAGAAAAACGAAAGTTTTTCTTTTTAAATTTAGTAATATATACAGGAGAAGGGGTTACTAGCCCCTTGCTCCCGGCATTTTAGTCGCCTCTTACAACACGCATGGCTTACGGAGGAAGAATTCTGTTCTACTTCCCCAATAATCTAAAATTATAGGTCAGAAATTGATCAACCTCTATTATTAAACTGAATTAATTAAAATATTTATTATACAATGTAACTTTTTTTAAACTTTGAAGAAACGCATAGAAAACTAAAAAAAAAAATACATTATCCTACCTGACATTAAAAAAATAAACAATATACATTAATAGCTAAATCTTAAAATGTTCAAGCTGAAGTTGAGGAGCTTCATTATATACTTATTTTCGGAAGTTTGTCATTTCTTTCGCTCTCTAATGAAGACTCTGCTACAGACGTAGGATCCATCACATTAACAAGCACCAGATCCCCTAAATAATAACCAACAAAATATGTAGATACTATACTTAGGGTTCTGCAGAATAGGAAAACCTGGAACAGTGAATAGAGCAAGCGCATTCGATCACCAAAAGAAATATATCTTGCTTAAGGCGCCAAAGGCTTTGCTAAATAAGAAACAATTCTACGACACAAATGTTCTTACCACATGACAGCAACCAGGCGAGTAAAGCTACATAAACAGCCAGAGCAATCGTGCAGAATTTATTTAGAGAAAAAGAAGAGGAATGACAAGAAATCAAGAAGGTTGTACCACTGCTTCAAAAAGATGTTAGAAAAGCAAACACAATAGTTATTACAGCAGAGTCATGTATTAATTAAAATTTCAGTACAAGCAAACAATAGGAACATTCAAGCTCTGAAACAACCAAAATCTTAAGTTAAGCATTAAGCAATAATAAAATTTCATTTTATACTTGGCCTCAACACTATAAGTACAGTATTGAAAGTGTTCACTGAATTTCCTTTATAAGATACTGTTCAATGAATTATGGCTACAAGTGCCCGAATAAACATTCTACAAGGTACGTCAACGACTCCCCCTCACTCATTTGCATCGAGCTGTTGAATACCACAAACAATACACCAGCAGTAATGACAGTGAACATCAAAATTTATAATTTAGTACTTTTTCCGTTACACGAATGCAAATTTTCGGCATATATTTGACCCTGTGCAAGGTTGCTTGTGTGTGAACCTCAGTGAGTGAGCACAGAAAATGCTTCCTGTTTAAACACTTGGCTCTGGTAACATTTTAAATCAGCGACTGAGCGAAGATGCGCTGAATGTGTGTACTTAAACTCGAGAAAACAGATCATTTTTAAGGCCTCTTTGCATCAACAGATACTCAAAATTTAGAGGAAAAAATCTTTCTTCAAATTCGAGGAAGTGAACATTAATTCTTAACTCGAAGGGTAAAGAACATTTTTCCCCCACTGACACAACCCTTACTTGGCACCCCTACTTTCTTCATTACCCCGTTATATGGGGTGCCACGTAACTCAATTGCAAGAGCATTCAACTCACAGTCGTAAGGTCTCAGGGTCGAGTCCATGGCCAGTTCCCTTGCATCCCTGCCTACCTAACAGTAAAAAACAGGTATCTGTGCGTTAGCTCACTGTTATTTGTCGCACCCAGGGCAAAAAAAAAGTGTTAAACAACTCTAGTCCTGTGGTGCGCAATAATGTAGCCGCTTCAGCGGCAAAAATCTAAAAAAAAAAAAAAATCTAAAATCCCTGCTGGAATGTCATATCCTATGTGAGAAAAAATTCCATTGGTTGCTGGAAGTATTCCAGTGTTGGGAAAAGAATGTGCCAAAATGATCTTAATTAAAAAATAAACACTTAAGATATTTTCCATTCTTCCCTTCCCTTTCTTTAGCTCTACAGTTGAGATAGGATTTCTCTTCTCTCCCTCCTCCTCACTATACCAGCTCCTATTCTCCAGATACTCGCTCCTCTCCTTCCCCTCCACTTACCTAGTGACTGCTGATGTATCCAATTTTGTTAAATAGATAATAAAATAGTTACCAAGTTAGGGGAACACCTTAAGGTGGTATGAAGCCAGAGTGAGTGAATGGACGGACAACACCCACCCTCTCATTCACACATCCACTCTCATATTCACATTAACTCTCACAACCACTTCCATATTGACTCTCACTCCTACGTTCAAGACCACACTGAATCCTAATCCCACACTCCGACAGCTAAACTCAAGCCTATGTCCCATCACAGTGTTGCTGAGGGAAAGCTGGTTCCCAACTGCAACTTTGTTAGGAAGTGAAGATCAATACTGCCTACTACTGACGCCTTGTTATGTATTCCCGTCCACCACCCTAGCAAAAAGCTCTCTCCCTCTGTCCTTTCAACCATACTTCATGATTTAGCTTCTCCATGTCCCTCTTTCTCTCCCATCGGTCTTTTCAACTATCTTTTCTTTTATTATTTTTCTCAGCTACAGTTACAAAGAATCTTTCAACCCAAACAACATGCGTGGGATACCAGAGCTCTAAGCGTTCCGTTTTTGTTATTCTGCTTTCGGCTAATTTATGTAAATGTAGGTTAATATACACTAACCTAATGAAGAGTAACAAATATTATATTTTAGTAGACTTCGAACGGGCAGAAATCAACGAACTGTAACTGGAGGAGAGGCTGACAATGCATGCCTAAAGATGTCACTCACTTTATCCTCCCACTCCTACATTCTTGCTTCCACTCTTCCATCACACCCTCCCTTACTTTCCTTAAAGTATCGTTATGAAAATAAGTTTCCTTCTCTTCCTTCAACTTTCAACACTAACGACCCGCACAACCTCCACTACTTCACCTACCAACAACCTCCCCTCACTTTCCCACTCCACCCACCAAAACAATCTACTCCACTTTCCTCACTCCTCCCACCACCACAGCCTACCAAAGAACTTGTTCAAGATGCCACATATTTATTCTGACTTCTACTCTATCAATCGTTAAAAGCTCAGCAAATGAAGTCTTGTACTCTCTCCATCTTTGTGTACGATACATAAGTGTTCTAATTCTTTATATTAATGCAAACTTAGTAGATTCCGCAGCTCATATATACAGAGAATGAAGGTGTAAAAACTAATTAAAAACATTAGAACGTTTTCTTGTAAAAATTTCCTACTGAACGTACGAGAATGTAAATAACGTTCATTCCTGCGAGAGAGAGAGAGAGAGAGAGAGAGAGAGAGAGAGAGAGAGAGAGAGAGAGAGAGAGAGAGAGAGAGAGAGAGAGAGAGAGAGAGAGAGAGAGACCGTAAACCTACAAAAACAACTTTAAATATTCTAAACATTGACCGACTTTTGGTAAGCCTCTAAAAGGAACTATCAGCTGAAATCACCAAAAAATCCTAGGCACTCCAATTTACTCCGCAATCTCGTTTCCTTCTTTCAAGGCTTCTCGCTCTCCCCTATTCGTTTTCTTTCTCATCCTCCCTCTCACTTCTACGCTCTTCCTCTCGATCTCCAAGACATCTGCCTCACAATTGCAATATCTCTCTTTTAAGTATTAGCTACTCAGACTCCCTTCTCACTCTACCCAAATTCCTCCTCATTTTTGCAAGAAGCCTCTCTCACCCTACTTGCAATTCCATCTGCATTTGATTTCCCCCTCATTATGCACACAGTCTTCTTTCATCCTATGTAAATCTTCCTTTCCCAGCCGTCCACTTCATCACATTCTATCCATGATTTGCTTTATAGTTCGCTCTTACCCTGCCAACAAATCTTTCACACAATGAACCAACTTGTGGTCTCATCTAACGATCCATCATAGTAATCGCCCCATTACCAACCCATCTAAATAAATCGTCCCAATCTTACCCCATCTTTAAAAACACTCCCTCATTTTTCTTTATTTGCTCTCAATCCTTATTGCCCCCTAAAAATCCATCTTGTGACTCTGGGTTAGGGAGGAAGGGTGGGTGTGTTGGAGTAAGATAAAACAGGTTGTGTAGGCCATTTAAGAACCTTTATCGAATTTTACTACTGGTGAGATGCCCGACGAACAACAGCCGGTACTGTATTCCCCATACAGGCGTCTAGTCTGGATAACAATGACGGCAGCAGCATCTTCATCAGAGTGAGCGAAGTTCATTTTTATCACAGGGTCCGCCACTTTATGGTGCCCCAGGGGACGAGTTGACCATCCCATACCGACCTGCTGTCGCTCCTTGGTAGGTAGTGCTCAGTAGTTCTTGCCAAGAAGAAGTTGGAGAGCCTCCAAGTTATACATGTTGAAGCACTCTTTGAGTGAAGTGTGTCCAAGTGTGTCCTGACGAGGTCTTGGTCTTCAAAATTCCAACATTCAGGGGTTCCCATTGGTTCTCGAGAGGCTTCCTCGGTGCTGGCTCCAGTGAGAAATTCTATCCCATTGGCAGTGATGCCTCTGCCGATACTTCATCTTTGTCATGGATTTTTGAAACCACTCTATTCTTGGGTTCCTACCACAAGGCTCTCTTCCTGCTTTATCCATAACTCTAGTCTAATATGATCAGAATTTCGAGTTTTTTTTTTATTTTATTATAGTCGCTGTGAGAAGCCTCCTGTCACAGGATGCACTTGTACTTCAAAACTATAACTTCAAAATATTATCTCTCGTCTTCCGCTGTCTCCAATAGATTCATTAAAACTGAGAGACTGAGCACCTGAAACTACCTCACGTCTTCCACCGTCTACAGTATTCTCTGTATTGGACTGATAAATGCCACTAGTTGGGAAAACATCTTCACAATCAAGATACCCATGCGCTGCATATATGTCTTATTCACCCACCAACCCATATCCATATTTTGTTCCGGTCACTGGACGTGTCAGCAAATTTAAAAGAAAGGGGAAATATCTCCACCATTTATGAAAAAAGATATGCTGAGTTCAAAGTCAGGCAAATGCCCTTTGGGAAGCGTGGTACACTTCCTAGAGAAGGGAAGGGTAACTCCAATTAATTTTATTAACAACCGTAAACAGCGTCAAAGCATCCTAGTTAAGGGTACAGGTTTATCATATTCTCTCTCCCTCCCTCCCTCTCTCTCTCTCTCTCTCTCTCTCTCTCTCTCTCTCTCTCTCTCTCTCTCTCTCTCTCTCTCTCTCTCTCTCTCTCTCTCTCTCTCTCTCTCCCTCACTCTCTCTCTCTCTCTAAGAGAGACAGACAATCTTTCACCAGTGACTGGCTTTATTTTTTGTCAAAGTTTGTAAGGACGCCACGAGAGTGGCGGGAGGAAATACCAATAGAGAGCGTTTTTGGTCAACACTGGGGAAATAGTGACAGCGTTTCTGAGTTAAGAAAAACTTACTCTTTAATATTTATTTTTTAAATATTCTTAACTGCATATTATATATAGAACGTGTGTGTGTGTGTGTGTGTGTGTGTGTGTGTGTGTGTGTGTGTGTGTGTGTGTGTGTGTGTGTGTGTGTGTGTGTGTGTGTGTGTGTGTGTGTGCTCACCTAGTTGTAGTTGTAGGGGTCGATTCACAGCTCCTGGCCCCGCCTCTTCAGTTGTCGCTACTGTGCGTGTGCTCACTGGTAAAGCGCTGGAATTGTTAATCTCAGGAACACGGTTCGAGCCTTCCATCCACTTTTCCGTTTATTCACCGACTGTCGTTCATTATGACTTATATTGAGTTCATATATATATATATATATATATATATATATATATATATATATATATATAATATATATATATATATATATATATATATATATATATATATATATATATATATATATATATATATATATATATATATATATATATATATATATATGCAAGGAATTCGCAAGAGCAGGCGAAATATACACAAACACTGATCTCTGGCTGAAGGAGACTCGAACTTACGAACCTTGGAACAAGATACGCGTACCTTGTTCCAAGGTTCGTAGGTTCGAGTCTCCTTCAGCCAGAGATCAGTGTTTGTGTATATTTCGCCTGCTCTTGCGAATTCCTTGCATTGTTAATATCTCTAGTAAGGCTGATGCATGCAGGGGATGAGATGAAAAGCTGTAAGCCTTCTCCCTGAAAGCTGGCTGCCTTGGATCAAAGTCTAGCGCAAGCTGGACTCCAAGGTATTGGTCCAGTGTGGGTAGATTGGTAAAGCACTGCGTACCTTGTTCCAAGGTTCGTAGGTTCGAGTCTCCTTCAGCCAGAGATCAGTGTTTGTGTATATTTCGCCTGCTCTTGCGAATTCCTTGCATTGTTAATATCTCTAGTAAGGCTGATGCATGCAGGGGATGAGATGAAAAGCTGTAAGCCTTCTCCCTGAAAGCTGGCTGCCTTGGATCAAAGTCTAGCGCAAGCTGGACTCTAAGGTATTGGTCCAGTGTGGGTAGACTGGTAAAGCACTGCGTACCTTGTTCCAAGGTTCGTATGTTCGAGTCTCCTTTAGCCAGAGATCAGTGTTTGTATATATATATATATATATATATATATATATATATATATATATATATATATATATATATATATATATATATGTCCTGCCGAATATGTAAAACTGGTCAATTAGCAAGAACTCATTTAAAATTAAGTCCTTTCTAAAATTTTCACTTATACATTTAAAGATATATTTTTTTTCATTAATCTTGATGTAAAAATTTATAATTTTGCACCAAAAGGAACTTAGAAAACTTACCTAACCTTATTATAACAAGCGCAATTTATTTTAGCCTAACCCAACTAAATATATTTTAGATTTGTTTACAATAATTTAATACTAAACAAACACAGTGAAATATATTTTTTTGGTTAGGTTCAGAATGATTTTGGCGAAATTATTGCATACACAAATTTTCACTTGTCCTATATGGCAAGATGAGCGTTGCTATTTAAGCCAAGATCGCAAGTTCTGCCTATTCGGCACGACATATATATATATATATATATATATATATATATATATATATATATATATATATATATATATATATATATATATATATATATATATATATATATATGTATATGCATACTTAATAATTCGCAAACAGGCGGCGAAATTATTTGCAAACATTATCTCTCGGTCCACAGCAGGAGATTCGAACCTGCAATCTCGGCATCAGAGTACACAGTCAGCAACCACCCAGGGAGGTACTACCGTCCTGCCAAATGCGTGTGAAATGGAAACCTGTAATTGTTATACACAACGGTAGGATTACTGTTTTTTTTCTTTTTGTTTCATAAACATGCAAGAAAAGAGGTGTCTTGCTGCTTCATATTACACTTTGGTAACACTACATGCACATGTTCACGTATATGTATATATACTGATCTGAATTTTCTTCTATTTTCCAAATAGTTCTTGTTCTTATCTATTTCTTTTTATCTTCATGGTGAAGTGGAAAAGAATCTTTCTTCCGCCAGCCACGTGTGTCGTAAAAGGCGACTAAAAAACATAAGAACATAAGAAAGGAGGAACACTGCAGGAGGCCTGCTGGCCCATACTAGGCAGGTCCTTTACAATTCATCCCACTAACAAAACATTTGCCCAACCCAATTTTCAATGCCACCCAAGAAATAAGCTCTGATGTGAAAGTCCCACTCAAATCCAACCCCTCCCACTCGTGTATTTATCCAACCTAAATTTGAAACTACCCAAAGTCCCAGCCTCAATAACCCAACTAGGTAGACTGTTCCACTCATCAACTACCCTATTTCCAAACCAATACTTTCCTATGTCCTTTCTAAATCTAAACTTATCTAATTTAAATCCATTACTGCGGGTTCTCTCTTGGAGAGACATCCTCAAGACCTTATTAATATCCCCTTTATTAATACCTATCTTCCACTTATACACTTCGATCAGGTCTCCCCTCATTCTTCGTCTAACAAGTGAATGTAACTTAAGAGTCTTCAATCTTTCTTCATAAGGAAGATTTCTAATGCTAGGTATTAATTTAGTCATCCTACGCTGAATGTTTTCTAACGAATTTATGTCCATTTTGTAATACGGAGACCAGAACTGAGCTGCATAATCTAGGTGAGGCCTTACTAATGATGTATAAAGCTGCAGTATGACCTCTGGACTTCTGTTGCTTACACTTCTTGATATAAATCCCAGTAATCTATTTGCCTTATTACGTACGCTTAGGCATTGCTGTCTTGGTTTAAGGTTGCTGCTCACCATAACCCCCAAGTCCTTTTCGCAATCTGTATGGCTAAGTTCTACATCATTTAACTTATAAGTACTGGGGTTATGGGCACTCCCAAGCTTCAGAACCTTGCATTTATCTACATTGAACTGCATCTGCCACTTTTCTGACCAAGAATAGAGTTTGTTTAAATCCTCCTGAAGTTTCATAACATCTACGTTTGAATCAATTATCCTACCTATCTTTGTGTCATCGGCGAATTTGCTCATATCACTAGTAATTCCCTCATCAAGATCATTGATATATATTATAAACAACAACGGGCCCAAGACTGATCCCTGTGGAACGCCACTTGTTACAGATCCCCACTCGGATTTAGCCCCATTTATGGACACTCTATGCTTCCTGTCAGTGAGCCATGACTCGATCCACGAGAGCACTTTTCCCCCAATGCCATGAGCTGCCACTTTCTTTAACAGTCTATGGTGCGGAACTCTATCAAAAGCCTTACTAAAATCTAAGTAAATAATATCAAATTCTTTATTGTGGTCAACAGCCTCAAAAGCTTTACTGAAGAAAGTTAATAAATTAGTTAGACAAGACCGGCCTCTTGTGAATCCATGCTGAGTATCATTAATCAAGCTATGCTTATCGAGATGGCTTCTTATAATCTCAGCTATAATTGACTCTAGTAATTTGCCTACAATTGAGGTCAGGCTTATTGGGCGGTAATTTGACGGTAACGACTTGTCCCCTGTTTTAAAAATAGGAGTTACATTAGCCATCTTCCACATATCAGACACTACACCTGTTTGAAGAGATAAATTAAAAATATTAGTTAATGGTTCACAGAGTTCCATTTTGCATTTCTTAAGAACCCTTGAAAAAAACTCATCAGGACCCGGCGACTTATTTTGCTTCAGTCTGTCTATCTGCTTCACAACCATCTCACTAGTGACTGTGATGTTACATAATTTATCTTCTTCTAGCCCACTGTAAAAATTAATTACTGGAATATTGTTAGTGTCTTCCTGTGTAAAAACTGAGAGAAAATAATTATTTAAAATCAAGCACATTTCATTCTCTTTGTCAGTAAGGTGCCCATAGTTATTTTTAAGGGGACCTATCTTATCTCTAACTTTTGTTCTATAGACCTGGAAAAAACTTTTTGGGTTAGTTTTAGAATCCCTAGCAACTTTAATTTCATAGTCCCTTTTAGCTTTTCTTATCCCCTTTTTAATGTTCCTCTTAATGTTAATATACTGATTCATAAGATGACCCTCACCTCTTTTGATACGCCTATAAATTCCTTTCTTATGCCCTAGTAGATATTTGAGCCTATTATTCATCCATTTTGGGTCATTTCTATTTGATCTAATTTCTTTATATGGGATAAACGCTCTTTGAGCAGCATGTATAGTGTTCAGAAAACTGTCATATTGATAGCTCTCTTCGTTACCCCAGTCAACAGATGATAAGTATTCTCTAAGCCCATCGTAATCTGCTAAGCGAAAATCTGGGACTGTTACTGAGTTATCGCTACTATCGTACTTCCATTCAATGCTAAATGTAATTGATTTGTGGTCGCTAGCACCCAGTTCCTCTGAAATTTCTAAATTATTAACAAGGGATTCATTGTTTGCCATAACTAAGTCAAGTAGGTTATTTCCCCTTGTAGGTTCTGTCACAAACTGCTTCAAAAAACAATCCTGAAATACTTCTAAGAAGTCGTATGATTCTAAATTCCCAGTCAAGAAATTCCAATCAACATGACTAAAGTTAAAGTCTCCTAGAATTACTACATTATCGTGCCTTGTGGCCTTAACAATTTCCTCCCATAGTAGTTTCCCTTGGTCCCTATCTAAGTTTGGGGGACGGTATATCACTCCTAAAATCAGTTTTTCATGCCCCTCTGAAAATTCTATCCAAACAGACTCTGTATGTGTTACTTCAGACTTAATACCCGTTTTTATGCAACAGTTCAAGCGATCTCGGAAGCAATGGGCTGGTAACCTCTTCTCTCATGTAAATTACTAACAATAAGAAGAAAAATGTTATAAAACTGTAATGCTTGAATGTGCGTGGATGTGGTGCAGATGATAAGAAAGAGATGATTGCCATACCACGGGCGGGATTTGAACCCGCGGTCAGAGAGACTCCAGACCGTCGCGTTAGCCACTGGACTAGCTAACCACAATAAGATTCGTCTAACTAGGTATATTTCTATACCATAGGAAGGTTAGCATAGGCACCACTGTGACCACAAATGCAAGTTTTTACAGACGAATCTCCAGCTAGCGTGGCCGTGACGAACTCTAGCTCAAGTCCCCTCACTGCCGTCTACATGACTTCGGGTTCAAATCCCGCCCGTGGTATGGTTTGTTTGCAATCGTGTCATTACGATTTCGTGAGTCAAAAGATGATTGCCATTGTTATGAATGAAAAGAATTTGGATGTCCTTGCTCTAAGTGAAACAGCTGAAAGGGGTAGGAGAGTTTCGTTGAGAAGACATTAATGGAATTAGGTAAGGAGTATCCGAGAGTGTTGGAGCTAAGGAAGGAGTAGTAATAATGTTGACATATAAATCCATAGATTCAAGGATTATGTGGATTAAAATAAGGGTCGGCTGCCAAAAAGTGGGTTATAATAAGTATTTATGCACCTGGAGAAGAGAGGAGTGTAGAGGAGAGAGATGTTGGATGTTAAGCGAGTGTTTGGGAAGTTTTGAATCAAGTGAAAGAATAGTTATGGTGGGGGACATGAATGCGTAAGTAGGTGAAATGATTATAGAGGTCAGGGTAGGTAAGTTTGGGGTGCCATGTTTCTTTGATTGAACTTTGTATAGAAAGGGGTTTGGTAACAGGTAATACATATTTTAAGAAAAAAAATAAAGAATAAATAAGTATGCAAGATATGATATAGGGCGTAATGACAGTAGTTTGTTAAATTATTTTTTAGTAGATAAAAGACTGATAGGTAGACTTCAAAATGTGCATGTTTATAGAGGGGAAACATATATATCAAATCATTTCTTAGTTGTAGGTACAGTGAGAGTAAAAGGTAGATGGGAAACAAGGAGAATGGCATCAGCAAGTAACAGAGAGGTGAAGGTCTATAAACTAAAGGAGGGAATTAAGGTAGTGAGAGTATAGGCAAGGAGGATGAAGAGGTATAGGGTAGGTTTAAGAATGCAGTGTTAGAGTGTTCAGCAGAAGTATGTGGTTACAGGAAAGTGGGTGCAGGAAGGAAGGAGAACGACTGGTGCAATGATGAGGTAAAGAGAGTAATAAGATAAAAAAAAAGTTAGCATATGAGAGGTTTTTACAAAGTAGAAGTGATGCAAGGAGGGAAGAGCATATGGAGAGAAAAAGGTTAAGAGAGTGGTGAAGAAATGAAAAAGAAGAGCAAATGGGAGAGTGGGTGAGATGCTATCAACAAATTTTGCTGAGAATAAGAAAAAGTTTGGAGTGAGATTAAGTTAAGAAAAACCTAAGGTACGAATCGATTTGACAATTAAATATAGGAAAGGGGAGTTATTAAATGGAAAGCTGGAAGTATCGGGAAGATGGAGGGAATATTTTGAGAAACTGTTAACTGTTGATGAAGACAGGGAAGCTGTGATTTCGTGCACTGGGAAGGAAGATATAACATCTTGTAGAAGTGAAGAAGAGCCAGTTGTGGGTGTGTGGGAGGTGCGTGAGGCAGTGAGTAGAATGAAAGGGGGTCAAGACAGAAATGTTAAAAGCAGGTGGGGATATACTTTTGGAATGGTTGGTGCTTATAGTTAATAAATGTATGGAAGAAGGGAAGGAACCTAGGGAGTGGCAGAGAGCATACATAGTTCCTTTGTATAAAGGCAGAGGAAATAAAAGAGAATGCAAAAATTATAAGGGAATAAGCATGTTGAGTATACCTGGTAAAGTGGATGGTAGAGTTATTATTGAAAGAATTAAAAGTAAGATGCAGGGCAGGATCGCAGATAAACAAGGTAGCTTCAGGAAGAGTAGGGAGTGGGTAAACCAAGTGTTTACAGTGAAGTATATAGCTAAACAGTATTTAGATAAGAGTGAAGAGGTTTTCGTTGCCTTTATGGATTTGGAAACGGCATATGATAAGGTGCATAGGGATACAATGTGGCAGATTTTGTAAATGTACGGAATAAGTGGTAGGTTACTGAGAGCAGTTAAGGAGTTTTGACGAGGATAGTGAGGCTCGGAATGAGTACTTAGGAGAGAGAGAGCTTATTTCCCAGTAAAATTAGGCCTTAGACAGGGATGCGTGATGTCACTATGGTTCTTCAATATATTAATAGATGAGGTTGTAATAGAAGTGAATGATCGGGTGTTGGCAAGAGGCGTGGGATTAAGAGACAGAGAATCTAACACAAAGTGGGAGTTGTCACAGATGCATTTTGCTGATGACACTGTGTTTTTGGGAGATTCTGAAGAGAAGTTGCAGAGGTTGATGAACGAGTTTGGAAGGGTAAGTAAAACACGGAAATTAAAAGCTAACGTAGGAAAGAGCAAGGATAACAAAAAAAAAATAGGTAATGTAAGATTGAATATCAGATTGAAAGGAGGGAGAATGGAGGAAGTGAATGTATTCAGATACCTGAGAGTGGACTTATCAGCAGACGGGTCTATGAAAGACGAGGTGAATCATAGAATTGATGAGGGGAAAAATGAGTGGAGTACTCAGAAGTCTGTGGTAACAAAGGACGTTATCCATGGAAGCAGAGGGGAATTTATGAGAGTAAAGTGGTACCAACGTTCTTATATAGGTGTGAAGAATGTTAAAACAAGGAAAAAACTGGAGGCAGTGGAGATGTCGTGTCCGAGAGCAACGTGCGATGTGAATATAATGCAGAGAATCTGTAGCTTGGAGATCAGAAGGAGGTGCGAGGTTTCTAAAAGTTTTAACCAGAGGGCAGAAGAAGGGTTGTTGAGGCGGTTTGGACATTTAGAGAGGATGGAACAAAACAGAATGACTTCGAGGACATATAAATCTGTAGTGGGAGGAAGGTGGGGTAGGGGTCATCCTAGGAAAGGTTGTAAGGAGGGGGTAAAGGAGATTTTGTGTGAGAGGGGCTTTGACTTCCAGCAAGCGTGTGTGAGCGCATTAGATACCGAGTGAACACGAGTGGTTTTTATGACTTGATCTGCTGTTGGAGTGTGAGCAAAGTAACGCTTATGAAGGGATTCAGGGAAACCTGTCAGCCGGACTTGATTCCTAGACGTGTGAAGTACAGTGCATTTGCTCTGAAGGAGGGAGTGTTGATATGTTGCAGTTTTTTAACTATAGTGTAGACACGCCTCTGGCAAGACAGTGATGGAGTGAATGATGATGAAAGTATTTCTTCTTTTCCAGGTCACCCTTCCTCAGTGGGAAACGGCCGATGTGTTAATAAAAAAATTTCAGCCTAAGCCTTTCCAGTATTCTGGTTGGAGAATTCCTTTTACCTTCTGATGCAGTGGCAGAGGTATGGACTTGTAATCACCGAATTGCCAGAGCTCCGGTTAGAGACCCGAGCATTCGGTTAAGTTTTTATATTATTTTATTACGAACTTTCAGCCCTCTGATAGGTGCCGAATTTGTCAGTACCTTCTGGCGCTCTCAGTTGTTCCCCTTAAAATCTTACGATTGGGTCACAGTGAGCGGCCAACACACGCCTTCCCAGAATTCTGGTTGGAGAAGTATGATTGACTGTTTTATAGTTCTTTTAAATTTAAAATATTTACTGTTCACTTATAACTAAATATTGTAAAACTATTTCTAGAAGTTTGAATTACTGAAAAGGACCATGAACTAAAGTTCGAAACAAACACACACACACACACACACACACACACGCACACACACACACACACACATGAAGGCTATAATATAAGACACAAACACCGTGAAGATGGGTCACCCATGGTCTGCTTGGAATGCACGGGGTCGCTTCCTCCAGATTATGAAGCTCCTCTCCTGCTCCATTTTATGTCTCGTCTCCAGGGAACTCTCTCTCAGACCCACGCAACCAACCTCACCAGAATTCTGGGGCTCTTTCTAGTTTCTGTATACTTTGCCGCAGCCTTCATTTCTGTTTACTTTTGTCGCACTTTTAAATTTCTTTTATCTATCCGAAAAAAAACTCACCTAAGGTTTTTAAATTAACTTTTTATATTACTTTATAGATGTCCTGATAAATTATAGTTTATGTTTGTAAAACTTGAATTATCGGAGTTAATCAACCATTAATAAGCTCTTGCTGCGAAAAAGCCTGAGACCGGCGTAAGAAAACACAGACCTGACCTTGAAAGGAATGACCGAACGTTTGAAATTTTGGACAAAATAATATAGAACACTGCTTAAATAAAATGTAAAAATAAAATACACGGTACACATATACTACATATACAAACACACTTCAATGTAGACACACCTTATCCTATACAAACACACCTTCACCTGTACACACACACACACACACACACACACCTTCACTTACACAAACACATCTTCACATGAGGTTTGCAACAAGACAGGTACCATAGATGAGGGTAATAGACTACGAGGAGATACTTAAAGAACTTAACACTAGAAAATAGACAAATCAGAGGGTACTGGTACTTAGAAAATACTTGGTTAATTAAAGTGAATAATTCTGATAAGTAAAACACAGGTAAAACAGATAGGTATCTTATTCGAAACGTTTCGCCTGCACAGTAGGCTTCTTCAGTCGAATACAGAGGAGGCAGGAGAAGCAGTGGAGATGAAAGGACGATGTGATCAGTCCATCCATCACCCTTAAGACGTAGTTTGAGGTGGTCAGTCCCTCAACTTAGAGAAGAATTATTCTCTAAAGTCTGGAACAATGTGAAACTAAAGCAGTGTATCAAAAATATTGGGTAGGACCCTCTCAAATCCAACGTTACTCAATCACTACTAGTGGGAGGGACCAACCCAACAGGTTTGATATAATGCCTCTCATTTACTGCATTATTACTTTTATTAGTGGTTCTCGCCTCTTCTGTCGCTTTCAAAACTTTCTTCGCCTCACCCTGGCAGTATGTTGTAACACCAGTTATCATAATGTACACAACACTGCTTGTAGCAAAAGTTATCATAGTGTACACAGCACTGCTTGTAGATTAGTTATCATAGTGCACACAGCACTGCTTGTAGACTAGTTATTATAATGTACACAGCACTGCTTGTAGACTAGTTATTATAATGTACACAGCACTGCTTGTAGACTAGTTATCATAGTGTACACAGCACTGCTTGTAGACTAGTTATCATAGTGCACACAGCACTGCTTGTAGACTAGTTATTATAATGTACACAGCACGCTACTTGTAGCACATGTTATCATAATCAATTTCTTTTCCTTTCACACCATATAAGTCTTGGAAGTAAGAAGACTTCAATTCCCTCTAATGAAAAACTGATATTTTATACATATTTTATTTTTTGGCCTTTAGAGTAACTGCTAGTTATGTTTACCTTCCCATATGAGAACATTTTTAAAATCAAACATGAAGCTAATCACCTGTCAACACTATCAAAATTTATATGTTAATTAATCCATAATTTACAACATTATACAAGCAAAAAATTATAAACGTGCAAGCGTGTGTATATGTGTGCGTGAGTAAATGTGCACGTGAGGCTACTGATCGTATGTATATACTCGCCTATTTGAGAACTCGAAGGTTTAGTTTCTGCTCCAGGTCCCGCTCCCCTCAAGGAAGGTTCCTTGATGTTGGTGAGGGGCTCTTGATTTAGGGAATTGGATCTGTGCTCCAGTTCCCCGAATTAAGCCTGAATGCCTTCCACCCTCCCCCCCTAGGCGCTGTATAATCCTCCGGGTTTAGCGCTTCCCCCTTGATTATAATAATAATAATCCAGGTCCCGCTATTGACGAAAGGTCACACTATTCTTTATTTCATGTGGAGTGTCATAGTATCTACTTATATATAAGACTGTATGTACTCTGCTTCCACCACTCATGCACCCTCAGACTGAATTAGTATTTTCTAACAACCCTTGAAGTCATTTGATTATTAATTTCCATGTATAATTTCATGTCCCTGATCCCCTTCCCCGAACACACTTTTCTCTGACTATCTTGTACATCTTAAATATATCTCCCTTGGTTCTTCTCTTTCCCGGTATTGTAAGGTTTAGTTCATTTAGTTTTTTTTTCTTTATGCATCATTCCTTTTAGTCTTTGGAAAAGTCTAATAACAAATACCTGAAACCTTCTCTGCTTTCTGGACACGTTTCCACACGTGGGAACCCCATGCTTTTACTACACATTCTATGATAATTCTGACGTACGGTGTAAGTCCTGAAAAACTAGTATATTATGTTACCTGAATGTCGTTTTCAGTTGGCCAGGCGCGAATACGTCACTGGGATTATTCGGTGACACGATAACGCCCTCAGCCCTTTCCTTTTTTTTTAAGATTTGTAGCCTCTGCCCCGCTAGTCTTCATTTTGTATTTATGCCCTCTGTCCTACCCCGATTTTTATAAATCTGCACTTACTGGGACAGAAATACATACTCACGTGTCAAAACATTCCTACAATCTCTCCAGCTATTTATTCACATTTACATTAAGTTGTCCACATGGATATACGTAAGACTCATTTCATCACTCATGTCGTTTGCATATACTGTATGTATTTGGAACAATACCGGTCCCAGGACGGAGTCTTGTGGAACACCACTCCTCACACTTGTTTATCCCGACACTTCTTTCCGAACTATCATTCCTAGCCTCTTAGTTGCTTTTGACGTTTCCAATTCAAGACACAGCTTTTTTTTTGTTATCCACAAAGTACACATCATTGCTGTTTACTTGGTGAATACTTCCTTGAAATGCTTGTTTAGATTCTCACAGACTTCACCATCGTTACTAGTTATCTTTCTTATTTCCTTTATAAGCACTCTCATTTGACTTCTCACTGTCAGTTTCCGCCTGATGAAGGTATTGGCTTCATCTTTCCCGCTACGTTTTTTCTTACTGCCCTTCCACTGCTTTTCTCACTTTCATGTATTTGTTCCTGGCTCTCTTTCCCACTTCCCTATCGATTTCCATTCTCCTTTCTTTCCTCTATCTCTTACATATTCTGCCTTTCTATAACTGCTGCTAAGCCAGGAATTAATTTTTCCTCGGCCTCCTGCGCTTTCCTGTTAGGCACTTCATCTATCCTGTTGTCCATCTTTTCAATATTCCTTGCCACTGTACCACGTTCAGGAATGCTCTCGCCAACACAGTTCCTTCTTCTGCAGTTGTAGTAGTTGTGACATTTACGGAGCAGTTTGACAGCTCCTTTCCAAGTTCATTCCCTCCAAGAGTCAAAGCACAGAACCACAGGATCACTCGCTCCCAGTGGGGACTCATTCTAACACTTCTGCATATGATGCCTCAAAAGCGAAGACCAGAGAGACGGAATGTTTGTTACCATTTTGTCCTAGGCGCATGTGTGCGTGTTGTGTATGTGTGTGTATGTGTGTGTGTATGTGTGTGTGTGTGTTGTGTGTGTGTGTTGTGTGTGTGTGTTGTATGTGTGTGTGTTGTATATATGTATGTGTGTGTTGTATATATGTGTGTGTGTGTGTGTGTGTGTGTGTGTGTGTGTGTGTGTGTGTGTGTGTGTGTGTGTGTGTGTGTGTGTGTGTGTGTGTGTGTGTGTGTGTGTGGAGAGAGAGAGAGAGAAGGGATGGAGAGAGAATGACTTTGTAACTGGTCCAAGTCGGACCGAAACATCGTCGTAAGCTCCCCTCTCCTATGTGAGGGTTATTTGTGTATTGTTTCAGTCACGGTAATGTGCCTTTTTGTTATTAACTAAACATACTTTACAAATGCAGTTCGAGAACTCCATTTCCAAGAGAAATCAAGCAAAAACAACAGTTATGACTATTGATGGTCCACTGATTCTCCATTTTTATCTTTAGGGTATTTTTTATATTTCCATTTTTGAGCCTATTGTTAACGTCCAGCATTCGGATTTTTTTTTTTAGAAAAATAAGGTAAAATAAATTGGCATACTAATAAAAAAAAATGCCTTAAAAAGTACCATTTTATATCAACTCAGGGAACGGGCAAGACTTTAACCCAACCTGCACTTGTGGTCAGTGTGGGCCCATGCTAACTTCTCTAGTGTATGGATATATACTTAAATGGATGAATTTTATTAAGTCTGAGCGGTATAGTCTATAAACCACCGGCCTGCAATTTCAGGACTGCCTTGCCGGTTCTTGGAGTTGTTGACAATCTCGTTATGATTTTCTCGAGTCAGTACCATTAAATATATTTCTTAAGGGAAAGATAAAAATTGTTTTAACTACGATTTAGATATAATAGTGCCTACACCCAACGATGTAAATAAGTTAATACTTGAATATTTTATCCAAATTAACTTCCGAACCTCTGAGTAATTATACAACCGCCTAACAATTGAGATGCAGTGAACAACAATCACACTGCGCATGGGGCTGCCAACCTTAACATTATCACCGGCTGGCCACATAATGCCCTCCTCAGTGGAAATGAGAGACAGCGCTGCAGCATGTCTCAAGGAAGGGCTGCAATAGCAGCAGCAGCAGCAGCAGTGTCAATATCCCAACCTGAATGGAAGCAACACAACTCAACGCTGTATTAAACAACAATACCGACCTCCGGCGCTGTGTTAATTATTCTGCTGTCTACTGTTAAGTGCACGTCTCGACAACCTCTGTTTCGATGTTCTCTGTCGGAAACCTATCATCCTCACTGTGCTATAATACATATAACTAGTTTCCTGTTTGCGTAATGCAAGACTAAAGTAACATCTCTTGTCTTTACACAGGTACATGACAGCTCTCTACCACTGGCGAAACCTCTGAAAATAACCATTAATTTTAATAAAATTCATTAAACTATTCTATGGGAAAGGACGGAAAGGACGGAAGTTACATGCAAGCAGGAAAACAAAAAAGTGCGCGAGCACGAATGATCTCACACACACACACACACACAGGTGCCAGGAGCTATGACTCGATCCCTGCAACCACAATTAGGTAAGTATACACACACACACACACACACACACACACACACACACACACACACACACACACACACACACACAAGGTGACACAAGTAAGACAAGAGAGAGAGGGGTGGATCGACTGCATTTTTTTGGACTGCAAGAAGGCCTTCGACACAGTTCCTCACAAGAGGTTACTGCAAAAGCTAGAGGATCAGGCACACATAACAGGAAAGGCACTGCAATGGATAAGAGAATACCTTACAGGGAGGCAACAACGAGTCATGGTACGTGACGAGGTGTCAAAGTGGGCGCCTGTGACAAGCGGGGTTCCACAGGGGTCAGTCCTAGGACCTGTGCTGTTCTTGGTATATGTGAACGACATAACGGAAGGGATAGACTCAGAAGTGTCCTTGTTTGCGGACGATGTGAAGTTAATGAGAAGAATCAAATCGGATGAGGATCAGGCAGGACTACAAAGAGACCTGGACAGGCTACAAGCCTGGTCCAGCAACTGGCTCCTTGAGTTTAACCCTGCCAAATGCAAAGTCATGAAGATTGGGGAAGGGCAAAGAAGACCGCAGACACAATATAGTTTAGATGGCCAAAGTCTGCAAACCTCACTCAAGGAAAAAGATCTGGGGGTGAGTATAACACCGAGCATATCTCCTGAGGCGCACATCAATCAGATAACTGCTGCAGCATACGGGCGCCTGGCAAACAAACGGATAGCGTTCCGATACCTCAGTAAGGAGTCGTTCAAGACTCTGTATACCATTTACGTCAGGCCCATACTGGAGTATGCAGCACCAGTTTGGAATCCACACCTAGTCAAGCACGTCAAGAAATTAGAGAAAGTGCAAAGGTTTGCAACAAGACTAGTCCCAGAGCTACGGGGATTGTCCTACGAAGAAAGGTTGAGGGAAATCGGCCTGACGACACTGGAGGCCAGGAGGGTCAGGGGAGACATGATAACGACATATAAAATACTGCGCGGAATAGACGAGGTGGACAAAGACGGGATGTTCCAGAGATGGGACACAGACACGAGAGGTCACAATTGGAAGTTGAAGACTCAGATGAATCAAAGGGATGTAAGGAAGTATTTCTTCAGTCATAGAGTAGTCAGGCCGTGGAATAGCCTAGAAAGTGAAGTAGTGGAGGCGGGAACCATACATAGTTTTAAGGCGAGGTATGATAAAGCTCATGGAGCAGGGAGAGAGAGGACCTAGTAGCAATCAGTGAAGAGGCGGGGTCAGGAACTATGACTCGACCCCTGCAACCACAAATAGGTGAGTACACACACCAATTCTCGGGAACTTCTTCCGAAAATTTAGTAGCGTCCTGAGTCTGCTAAGGGAAATAAGGTGAGCTCAATTGCTGGATTAAGCAAGATAGAGAAACCAGCATCACATATGAGATCGACCGTAAATAAACAGATCAAGAATTAGACTACAATGAACAAGTGATATTTTGTTAGAAAAGGGATGCACTACGATAGTGTGAAGAGGCGCCACTTACAAAGTTGGCAGAATGTGTCATGGAAGGAGGTATTTTACCAAGTGAAAAGCTCACAAGAACTTATGTTTCGGTAGCTGAGTGATCCCCGAGAGTTATCGTATAAACCCAGCCCTCTCTACCTTAATGCATGCAAACAAAAGAATACTTCAAAATGTGATCTAAGTTTCTAATGCGGTTACATAGCAGTTCTGAAGATCTGAAGCTGATCAGAAAATGCATTTAAAAGTTATCGCGTGGTAACTAACATCTCAAGTTCTTCAATAAAAACTGAGGGTTTGCACCTAGGCCTACCAAAACTAATAAAAACTGTCTATTAAATAAGATACATTAAAATACAATTAGAAGAGGCGTTCACCAGTTATCGCACAGAAACCACCTTCCTCGTTTATTAAAATTGCAAATTAGGATTACAAAGCCCAATAACACTTCACACCCTCTCAGCAAAATACACCAGACTAAGTCTGATGCTGCTCCAAAGGTGTATTACTAACTTATCACATGGAAAAGATATATACCACCATTTGTTTAATAATATTGGCTATAAACCCCAAGATCAATCCAAAAATTTCACTAACTCGGATATGCCGGTGGAGATATGATCACAGTATTTAAGATACTCTGTGGCCCGGATACTGGGTTAGCGTGGGGAGTTAAGAACAGATTGTTTTAAATAAAGGAACTAGGGAGGAGAGCACGTAAATCTATAACTGTTATTACAGGAATGAGGAGGGTTAAACCCGTAAGGGTCACACCATCTATTGAATGAGACTAGTAAAGTTTGGTTCGAAGGAAGAGAGGGCTAGCTCTAATTCCTCAGACCAAAAGCCCTTCACATGAAGGAAGACGAGCCACAGAAACCCTACAAAAACATACCCTCGAGTTTGCAGAAACTAGTAGTGAAGTTCAGTATATTTTAAGAGGCGGGGCCAAGAGCTCTTGATCAACTACCCGAAAGCACAAATCAGTGAGTATATATACACGTGGACGAACATGTGCACACAAAAATCAAGAAATACGTACACACCTATCGACAATAATGCACACGGAAATATTTGGACAAACACGTATAAAAGCGGACGAACACATAAACACAGTGTAAACAGATACACAAAAAATACCAACCAGACCAAGTGTCTATCTTCAAGTGCCTGTGACGAATAGTAACTAAAAATCAAGCCACGGACAACAGCGTGCAGGTGGGTAATTAGCTTCGTGTTAGCCTAAAGCAGAAACGAGACGAAAACGAAGCCTCGTGTTAATATGATGGCGGAAACGAACAAATAGTGAAACGTGTGAGTGCATTAAAGGACAGTATTAGCATGATGGCAGAGTACATAATGTGAGTATTAGAAATAATCTGGTGAATGTGCCTAGTGTTGAGGGTGTGTGGGTGGTGGCGGGAGGAGAGGGGTAGTACTGGTTGGGGAATGTTGGACTGAGGGTACCTCATAAATAATCCATACTTAAAGAGGAAGCTTTAGGTGACGTTTCGATCCATCCTGAAGTCACGTCTAAGTTAGAAAAGGCAGAGAACAGGAGGCAGGCAGGGAAAAAGTAACACTTGCGGTAGTAATAGTAGTGGTGGTGGTAGTAGTAGTAGTAGTAGTGGCTGCAGCAGTAGTGGTGTGGCACTAATAACAGAATTGTACTATTAGTGGCGGTAGAAACAGTACTAATAATGAAAGTAGTAGTGTTGGTGAGAGGCTATGCAGAAGGCTGAGAGAACAGACGGGTGGGAGTGTGATGGGGAGACGGCATTGTGACGATGGTTATTCGGTGTTGTGTGGAGTGCGGTGTGGGGGGGAGGGGTAGTTGGTTTATTAATTAGGTTTAAAACCTATCAGCTACACGAGGGTCATTGAAGCTGCATCTAACCCGTTCACGACCGGTCTAGATACTTTGATACGCCTCTCGGTAAACATATCCTTGTCGTAGTTAAAGCGTGGTGGATTTATGGGTCTGGATGAGATAGTGAGGTGGGGGTTTGGAGCCAGGAGGGAATTTGTGTGTTTGTTTACATGTCCCTGTGAGCCACATATTTGAAAAGTTGAAGATTATGTGAAAAAAATAAAGACCAAAGTTCCAGTGTCACAAAATATTAAAAGAAAAAATGAAATGGAATGGAGAATGCATTTACTAAAGACATTCCAGAATTGCACTGAGAACCGGCTATTAAATACTTGGTCGAACATTGAGGTTAATATAATTTTCTTTTCATATTAATGCGAGGGCAAACCCGTATGTGTCATTCAGCACAAAGTTGGAGGCCCGCTAATCGTGAGACAAACAAGCCATTCTCACAGCCAGGCGGGACGCCGGTCACATAGATAAGCAATGACGAAGGCGAAGTCATCACAGTTTAGCATACTCTAAAGAATATAGAGGAGACGAAAAAAACAGGTTAATTACCGCAATAATTGATTTTTGCAGAGTGATTTCAATGTTAGCAATGACTAAGTGCTAGCAGAATAATGACGGTCGCCAAGAAGCAGCAGCTGAGTGAAAAACGGAGAACACAATGATTAATGTTCTTGTCAAATTGAAAGCAATTACCTCCCATCTCAAGGTCTTATGAGCTGTAATGAGGTCTCGCATAATGAGTGCTGTGAGATGTAAAAAGTTATCACATAATGCAATATATTCTGAGTCAAAGTTGTATTAAAAAACAATTGAAAGGTGCTCAGAGTTACGCAGTTGTCACACATTAATTGTAAGGTGTTGCAGCTTAGTTGTCACACCCTTATTATAAGGAGTTACAAGCTAGTGACTGAAAGATGTTGCAAATTACCAAAACTTCTCACACAGTGATGAGGACGACAAAAATTATAACATCTCTAGTAAATTAATTTTTGACTTAAAGTTTAATTAGTTGAATGTTACACTGTGCTAAGTCCCCTGGGAAATATATATACAATCGAGAGAGCAGGTGACGATGAGTGATGAAGGTGTGAACTCGTCAGGTCAGGATGATGGTATGTGCTGAGGAACATGTGAGCCAGGGGTCCGGTTACTTGAAAATTTCCCTGATTCTGGGTGTGAATGGGCGCCGATTCAAGGCATTTTCTTGTTCCTCTCTCTGTTTTTTTTTTATAGATAACCATGCTCGCCGAGGGGTAATCTACGTGCTGTGAAGCCGTGTTATAACGTAAAACACCGGCTCTAAATTCATACGACAGAACCCATCATCCACAAATTTCAAGATGGCTAGACCTCTGGCTTCCACTGTCCTCCTGACCCGACAGTTAGGTTTGCATCTCAAGATTCCTGTCACCTACTCACCGACTATTATACAAACAAGCGAGCGCTGAGATTTCTTACTCATTTCTGCAACTTTGAAATCTTCTGATATAATATTCCTGATGAGCTGAAGAGGCCGAACTCCCTTAAAAATTTTACTTTTCCCAAAAAATTTTTACAGGTAGATAATTTTTTCACTGAGTAAACGTACTTGATTTTAATCAACCCTAACTTAGCCTAAGGTAATTTTTTCTAGCCAAATTCAACTACATCTATCACAGATCGGTTTAAATTTATTTAATGTTACTTAAAATTAATAATATATATATTTTCGTTTTGTTCAGACTGATTTCAGCAAATTTATGGCATAAACAAATTTTCACTGCTTAAAAGGCAGAAGTGGATGTATGGTATGGTAACCCAAGACCCGAATCAATAGATTTATATACAGAGGAACTTCGGTTTTTGTGATTAATACGTTCTAAAAAGTCTAATGAAAACCGAATCGTACGAAAACTGAAGCAATATTTCCCATAAATAATGTAAATCCAATTAATCCGTTCCAGACACCCAAAAATATTAACAAAAAATACTTTTTGTAGAGAATATAGTTTTACATACAGAAAACAATGAGAAATAAATATAAATAACTAACGAAATAGATAAATGAACATTTAACATCACTTTTACCTTTATGGAAGACTTGTTGGCGTATGGAAGACGGCGAGGACGGGAGAGGGAGGAGGAGAGGTTATTGTTTGGAAGGGAAATCCCTTCCATAAGGACTTCAGACATCAAGGCCCTATCCGGGGTTACTTCCCTTTGTCTTTTACTGACACCAGCTTGAGAGTCACTGTACCCCTGTCGCACAAAAAACCTGTCCAGACAGGTCTGCTTCTGACGTCTATTTAAGATTTGTCTAAAATGGGGCAAGGCACTGTCATTGAACATGTTGCAGACACTGCTTGCAACAGCTTTGTTAAGGTGATATTTCTCCAGAAAACTTTGCAACTCACTCCACTTTGCACACATGTTCTTAATCACTGAAGAAGGCACATTCTTCCCTCTCTCTTCCTCCTACTCTGAAGCAATTTCCTCAGCTGCGGTCTGTTGTTCCAGTTGAAGGTCTTGCAGCTCTTCAGTGGTTAGCTCTTCCCTGTGGTCGTCCACCAACTCTTCCACATCCTGGCCACTCACATCCAACCCCATGGACACTCCCAAAGACACAATAGATTCCACAATAGGCGTAGGGTCGTCAGAGTCAGCCTCAAACCCTTCAAAATCCCTCTTGAGGACACATTCTGGTCACAATTTTCTCCGAGCAGAGTTCATTGTCCTGGAAGTCACTCTCTGCCAAGCCTTATGCAATTGAGGATAGTGAAGTGATTCCTCCAGAACTCTCTTAGGGTCAGTTCAGTGTCCGAGGTCACTTCAAAGTACCTTTGAAACAGTGCTTTGGTGTAGAGTTTTTTGAAGTTTTATATGAACTGCTGGTCACTGGACTGGATGAGAGGAGTGGTATTAGGAGGCAAGAATTTCACTCTGATGAAACTAAATTTCTCCAACAATTGGTCTTCCAAGTCTGGAGGATGAGCAGAAGCATTGTCCATTACCAGGAGGCACTTGAGTGGCAACTGATTTTCCAGGAGATATTTCTTCACACTCTTCACACGAAAAACGGAGTGCACCTGAGAAACTAGAAGCACAAAAAAAAACTTAAGTTATACTCGAAAGAAATGAAAATGAACACGGAATACTGAAAGCACGCGAAAAATTAAAAGCACACACAACGAAATGATAGGACACAAAAAAAAAAACTAAAGCGCAAACAAAGAAATGAAATGACTAAAAAAAATGGAAGTGAGGACACCAAAAAATTTAAATCGCACATGAAAAGCTAGAATCTCGTAATAATGCATGACGCTGGTCCTGAGACACTTCAGCAACATTAGTAAGATAATATTCAGCAGATTATCCCTGGCCAGCTTTGTGAACTCGGTGAGAGAGAGACCTGGGATTAAGAGAATTAAAAGCGCTGCTATTTGAAGGAACTACGTCAAGAGCTTTACACCAAACTTTGTCAAGTGCTTTTGAGGCGTCTTAGCGACCAAGAAACTGTCATTAAAGTTATGAAGAGAAGAGGTAAAGTTTTGAGCGATGAGGGAAATTTGTCACATAACAATTCTGCCTAATATTAACTAGTCATATTCTTTTAAGATAAAGTTGCTTCCTGGTAAGGAAATTCTCAACCTGAGAAACTGCAATTAGGAACAATTGGCCAACGAAAACAGCATTTCTGAATGAGGTTTATATCTGCAAATTATAAATACAGGAAGGGTATCAATTTGAGTAATAGTAGCGATAAGTAATTTTAAAAGCCAGAAAAGAAGCTACATTAATTTTATTATGCATTTTTCAAATAAAATAGAAATGCTTGCTCTATCAAGAACTTTGTTGGGTTCAACCAAACTGATGAGCAATGACAAGGTACGGGAATGGCAGAACACCTTATGAGGTGTGGCTGAAGCTGTCTGACTAAATCTTTTACTCAAAGAAGTACTGTTTTGTCCAAAGCTGTTTTTTTCTTAATCTGTTGGGTTTTAATGAGTCATACGATTCTAACTGATAATGAAACAAGTTCACAGAATTCGTCACAAATAACCGCATGATATACGTATTAGAAAATTGAGTGGCAGCAACTGTGAGGCAATAAGACAATTCAATGACTAGCAAGTTCCTGAAGGAAGAGAAGCAGTGCCGATATTGATACTGACTGAGCTGGCGAGAATAAATCTTATCTCCAATTCGACCATACATTTGAAAAGAACATTTGGGAAAGTGCTGAAGGTCGTTGGTAGTAAGAGAACAAACCTCTACTTTATTAACTCAGGAGAAAGGCGGTGGCCTGGCCTTAATGTCACAGAGTTCACCTTTAACTGAAACTTTAACTTAAAATAGTGCACAGGAACCAGGGTACAGGTGCATGGATGCGATTTTGGTTTTTAGAAATATATAAAAGTTGGAGACAATTTTCAAAGTTGGAAGACCGTCATAGAACGCAAAAAAAAAAAAAGTTTAACACAGAACAAAAGATGGCTTTAATCGGACCTGTCATAGGCTAGTAACTCAATGAGGACAACAGAAAGAGTGGAAATAGAAAAGAGAGAGCTATCACATCAGCAGAAAAAATCGTCGAGTGATGCGTGTGTGGCCTTTGCCTTGTACAAGGCCAGTGTACTCGACGTTTTTCATGTTTTTATATTAATGGTGTATAATATCGACAAGCTGATAAATTCTGCATAAGTCCAACACTTGGGAATCTTTACTGCCAAAGTGCTTCGCCCGCGTGGCAGGCTTCTTCAGTTAAATACAGAGGTGACTTATATAAGAACATGAACATAAGAAAGAAGGAACACTATATATACTGGAGACAATGAAAAAATTAGAGAGGTAATTTTAAGGTGTGCAGTCCCTTAGCTTTGAAAGAAATGACCACTCCCTTAACACTCATCGAACTGTTCATTTTTTAAGCTAAGGGACTGATTATTTTCAATAAAGGCCAAGGAACTGAACACATTAAAACTACCTCTATATTTTTTACACTGTCTCTAGTATGTAATTTATCTGTGTATTAGACTCAAGAATCCTGCTGTGCAATGCGAAACGTCTGGACAATAAGGATAGGCAAGGATCACATATGTTCTAGTCGTCACATTTCCCCCTGGCTCAAATTCGTATGCAGTGAGACAACAGGTATTACAACATAAGCTGATGCGCTAGCAGCAGCGTCACTCCAGTGACTCTGACTCTCGCCTCGCTAAAGTGTGGCTCTTGGCTCTCGCCTCGCTAAAGTGTGACTCTTGACTCTCGCCTCGCTAAAGTGTGACTCTTGACTCTCGCCTCGCTAAAGTGTGGCTCTTGGCTCTCGCCTCGCTAAAGTGTGACTCTTGACTCTCGCCTCGCTAAAATGTGACTCTTGACTCTCGCCTCGCTAAAGTATGACTCTGACTCTCGCCTCGCTAAAGTGTGACTCTTGACTCTCGCCTCGCTAAAGTGTGACTCTTGACTCTCGCCTCACTAAAGTGTGACTCTTGACTCTCGCCTCGCTAAAGTGTGACTCTTGACTCTCGCCTCGCTGAAGTGTGACTCTTGACTCTCGCCTCGCTGAAGTGTGACTCTTGACTCTCGCCTCGCTAAAGTGTGACGCTTGACTCTCGCCTCGCTAAAGTGTGACTCTTGACTCTCGCCTCGCTGAAGTGTGACTCTTGACTCTCGCCTCGCTAAAATACAACAGCTCCTTACAAGAAAACCCTCACAGAAGTGTTGAAGTGATACTGCTGAAGGTCTCTTGATCCAAGGAATTTTAACTCTACTCCCTTTTCTTGGATCAAACGTGATTATCATCCCTTCCTCAAGCACTGCATGAGACCTGCAGATTATCAACACAACACAACACCAACTACAATAAAAACGAACTACAAAAACAATAAACGAACAACAGTGCTTTAATCAAAACTCTGGATCCTAGCTTTCGTTAGAGCGTCAGAACTGGCTCTAATTTCAACCGCTACAAAGCTGCCTTTCAAATCACCCGCTTCTAAGCTAGCTTCAATTTCACCCGCCTCAAAGCTGATTCCAACTTCACCCGATTCAAATATGGCTTCAGCCTCACCTGCCTCAAAGCTGGCCCCAACGTTACCCGCTTAAAAGTTGGCTCCAATTACTTTGTTTAATATTCGTCATTGCAGGATCCCGACACGGGTCTTAATCTTACGACGACCCGTATGTTACTCTAACTTCACCCGCTACATTATAAAATAATATATATATATATATATATATATATATATATATATATATATATATATATATATATATTTATATATAGCCGCGGGGGCGTTGACCCCCAAACCCGTCAAAAACGGGCGTGCTGGGAGTGAAGGTGAGTTGGTGGTTGGGATTTTACGTGCTCTTGGAGTATGAAGAGATTCAGGACGATCAGATAGGACTGTATTTTAGAGGTGGGAAGTACAGTGCCTGCACTGTGAGTCGTCATTACATGATAATGTTGCTGTTGTACGGATCATCATTAAATCATGATATTGCTGTTGTACAGATCATCATTCGATCATGATGCCTTTTAATGAATGAGAACTATCAGGAAAAATAATATTTAATTTTATAGATGTTATTGTTTTTTTTTTTCAAAATCTTTGTAATCCCAAAATAATAAATAATAATAACAGAAAATATAACAATCTGTATAATTATATTGCAGAATACAGTAGGTGCGGCTGTGTACCCCAGACATTAACACGTCGTGGCGGTGGAGCACCAGTTTAACTTGCGACAATTGAGAGGAGAATGGCGTCTCCCTAATGACTCTGAAGATGACCCAGAGGGTTACAAAAATTGCTAAGAAATATGTCCTGATGGTTACGTCCTCGTGAAATGGTTGCACTGATGCATGTGATGTGTGTAAACACGAATGAGCGTAAGTCTCTTGTCTCCTACTGTTGCTTAGTTCGCTGCACTCGGCACTTTCTTATAATACTTTTATATAAAGGAAATAAACAATGATACACACACACACAAAGCAGGTCAAGTATCTATCACCAAATGCTTCTGACTTATCGGTAAATAATACTGACGGAGGGACTGATCACCTCAACATTACCTCTCCATTTCTTCTAGTTTCCTGTGTTGTCATCGCTTGCATAACAATGTAGAGGCACATTGTTCAGGCTAAACATTTTGACAGACCAGAAAATTTGAGTGAACTGGCTGAATGAAGAAGTCTTGGAGACGATCTCCATACACAGCTTTAAGAGTAGATACAGAGCTCAATGTCGGTCGATGAACCATAAGAGGCGGGGACCAGGAGTCAGGACTCGACGAGTACACCCACATGAGTTTCATAGCATAATAGGCATAGGTCTGAAATTTTCAAAATTGATTTAACATAATTTAAAAGTTATTCTATAAAAGGTGCCATGTGAAATTTATAAATAATATCCTAAATCTACAATTTATAACTGTATATTTAAAAACTTTTCAAAAGAATAATCCTTCTCTGTTTATTAAACATTACAAAAGCGGTAAGAATGTAAATGCATTGTATTATCCAGCGAGACAGTGTATACGCCGCCATGTTTACACGAGTGTTTACCTGTATTTATACACAAAGTTGTGTGCTTGTGCCTAAAGTTATAACATAATGGATAAGTCACGTCCTCTGCCCACTGTTTTTCACACATATACACACTATGAGCACATTTATACACTATGAATACATTATTAGTTTATTTTACACATCGGCTGTCTCCTACTGGCGTAGGACGTCTCGCTCCATCCCCCACCCCTACCAAAAAAAAAAAAAAATACGTTCCCCCGTCATTCACTGACTCGCTGTCTTACCAGAAGCATGCTGACATCACAGTTGTGATGTCAGCATGCATACTGCATCCATACTGCAACATTCCTTAAGATTCTCCCATCCTTCTCTCAAAGCGCAGGCAATGTACTTCCCACGTTCAGGACTCTAGTTCGTCTAATTTGTTTTCCCTGAATCCCTTCATAAATGTTACCTTGTTCACACTCCAACAGCACGTCAGGCCTCCCTAACTACATGCCTCGACTCACTGTCAATACTTGTTGTGTACGCGATGAACCTGTGAACACGTTATGAATACGTGAACACACTATAAATACATGAACACTACGAACACATGTATACACAATGAATACATGTACGAACATAAACTATAAATACTTGTACATAATATAAATACATGTAATAGTGTAAACATTGAACATACCTACGATACACGGTTTATATCCAGGTTTAAGTCAGGAGACGAGGGAAATGAATAAGTTTCATTGCTTCATTAACATATGAATGACTACAAAAAACAATCATGATACTGAGCGCCTACAATAACTGCATCTTCGTCAAGCAGGAAAGACAGCAACGTATTGCTAGTTCATCTCAGAAAATGAATAACTAAAGTGTAACGAACACTTGTCAATACTCAGTAATAACTCACATGAAGGTAGAAACTCAGAAAATTAATTAATCTGCGTATTTCAACCTCGTGCTGGGGTCCTCTTCTGCAGGGGGACCTTGCCTGAGTTTCTGTCCCCGTGGAAGTTAAAGAGCGCTGGGTCCTGACGGACACTCATTACACTATCATAAGGAAACACTTAAATACATACAAACTTAAAACCCATATAAACTACACAGTCATAACATGAACAACACAGCCACAATATAAACCACACAGAATAAATATAAACAATACACCCACAATATAAACCACATAGATCCCACCCACAATATAAACGACACAGCCACACCCACAATATCAACCATACCCACAATATAAACAACACAGCCACACCCACAAGATAAACAACACAGCTGCACCCACAATATACACAACAGCCACATCCACAATATAAACAACACAGCCACACCCACAATATAAACAACACAGCCACACCCACAATATAAACAACACAGCCACACCCACAATATAAACAACATAGCCATGCCCACAATATCAAACATACCCACAATATAAACAACACAGCCACACCCACAATATCAACCATACCCACAATATACACAACAGCCACACCCACAATATACACAACACAGCCACACCCACAATATTAACAACACAGCCACACCCACAATATTAACAACACAGCCACACCCACAATAGATAATACCATATTCGGAGTACGTACATGTGTGAATGAAAAATTACATCAATCCCATTTGCCTTACATCAGAGAGCTTTGAGAAACAACGGTGAGTTATTTTCCACGTTAGACTAAATTCTCGGTTGCAAATGGAATACATAATCCGATTTCTAACGTAAAAGCCTGGGTGTAGTTTGACGAGCCTATACAGTGGGAAGTGATAACAGTGTTGGGCTGCTATATGCAAGCACCACGGCTCGAGTCCCCGTTCATTCTTCCGTTTGTCTCCAACAAATTGGTTACTTCTGCATTCGACTGAAGAAACCTGCAGCGAAAGCGAAACGTCTCGACAATAAAGATACCTATATGTTGTTGTTGTTGTTGTTTTAGTCATCTACTTGTCCGTTTTGTGTACCATTAATGCACTCTTAGATTTGACTATCATAGGAGGCATCCTGAATACGGTACATTCCATAAAGCTATTGCTAGGACTAAACTTCTTAATAAGTCTAAAGAGAAAACCAATCTACTAACAGTAATATTTAAGAGGCTAGGCCTTCAAAGGTAATTTATTTAATTGCAATTTTTCTCGTATCGTTGTTGAGTATTTCAGGTTCAGACTGATTTGGCTATTATATACGTCGCTTTCGATAATCCTCCCTAATTTCGTTTTTAACTGCTTTGCACTTTTACCTTATACTCTTATTCTCGACGAAGTTGCCCTTTGCATCGTTGGTTCAGCCACAGCTCTCCCCTTCCCCCGTACCTCTCACTTTTGCTCTCCCAGCCGGCGAGTGTGCAGTCGCTTGCCAGCGAGTGCACATTCGCTGATTTTTATTTGTCAAAAAAATGTCTTAACTGACAATTTGCCTGCTTTGTTTCTAGCCCGAGCTCTCTCCCTCTTCCTCCTTCCCTCCCCGTTCTTCCTCTACCACTGTGTACTTGCCTATTTGTGGTTGCTGAGATCGACTCTCGGCTCCTGGCCCTATCTCTTAACCTGCCGCCTGCCAGTTTACTCCTGGACTTGTGAGCTATATCATACTAATTCTTAAACCTATGAATGGAGCCTGCCTTTAATACTTCTTCAGAATCATTTCACTTCCTGACCAACCTGAAGGTGCACTTATACATTTACTCTTTAAATGTATTAATAAAGGGCTCAAAAACATCGAAGTCGAAATATCTGTTTTGTAATAAATCCATTAAGTATATATTAAATATGTTTTAATAACTCAAGTATTACACACAATTTAGCATAAAACAAATTAACCTCGGGTATTAATAATATTTTAGACCTGAAATGTAAGGATTCGTTTTATTAAAATGCAGTTAGAAGATCACTTGCTGGTAAACTAACATTAATAACATTACAAGTTAAAAAAATACACAGTTTAACTGAGATTATCATGCCTTGTTTATAGTGACTTTATTATTTTTTATTATCACACTGGCCGATTCCCACCAAGGCAGGGTGGCCCGAAAAAAAAAACTTTCACCATCATTCACTCCATCACTGTCTTGCCAGAAGGGTGCTTTACACTACAGTTTTTAAACTGAATATGGCAAAAAAACTGATGCAAAATCTTCGGTGGGATTAACGAGGGAGTAAACAAGTTCTTTAACCCTCTTAATGGTGACTACTAGTTGAAGGAAAGAATATTAAAATTGTGAAAAATTTAAACATCTTACAACGACGAAACAGGCTGTGTCGAGGCTGTTTCAACAGTAAATCATGAACCCAACTGATCATTAAGCTCTAAAACATCCCGTTTTTTTTATAGCGCCAGGCGAGTGGGAAGCAATCAGGTTTGAACCGAGGAAGAGAAACAGTAGCTAGAATTTCTTGGACCAAGAATTATTCACTGGCATTAAGGCAGCTTTCTTTCCCCACCTCCCCTCCTTTAAGGAAGGCAAGTGACCAGCTGAAGTACTCGAGACAGGTCAGTTGGTAGGGCGAATTATCAACTGATCTATTAATCTGAGCTAAACAAGAGACTAGAAATATAACAGCTCAGAGTTTATATGCCAGAGACAATCAGAAAGTGAGATGGGAAAAAAAAGTGAGTGTTTGAAGTTGAAACGCTTATAGAGAAGAGCCAAATACAACCCACAGATGTGAGTTAATTTAGATGATGAAGTCAGCCAAGTGACTCACGGTGACAACACACACCCAGGGTGACAACACACACCCAGGGTGACAACACACCTAGGGTGACAACACACACACCCAGGGTGACAACACACACCCAGGGTGACAACACACACCCAGGGTGACAACACACACCCAGGGTGACAACACACACACCCAGGGTGACAACACACACCCAGGGTGATAACACACACACCCAGGGTGACACACACCCCCAGGATGACAACACACACCCAGGGTGACAACACACGCCCAGGGTGACAACACACACCCAGGGTGACAACACACCCAGGGTGATTACACATACCAAGGATGATACTCCCCTCTGAGGGTGACAACTTACACTGAGGACACACCTCACTACACATCAACATTAAGAACACACTTCTATACTCACTATACAGCAACATTAAGGAAACACTTCTACACTCACAGTGGTGACGTGTACTTAGCTCTGTGAAGACCTGTTTATGTGCTCTCTGTGAATCTGAACCAGGATGCCCTCTCTTGAGCAACTTTACCAGCAGCTGAGAGAAGAGCTCAGAGTTGCTAAGATGGAGATACGGCGATTAACGGACGAGAACAAGAGGATTCGTAGTAATCCTCCTGTTGTGAGTCCCCAGGTTAAGAGGGGAGCTTGGTCAGTGGCCGGGCAACATGGAACCAAGCTGAAGATCAAGAAAACGGTTGGAGAGGCAGAAACAACGAGAAACCGGAAGACTACCGTGGAAACTTCCAACCCATTCTCGGTGCTACCCGACGAATGTGAGTGTTCTACTGGGAATGCCACAACGAGCACCAAAGAAGCATTTGCAGACGTGAGTGAGACATCCCTAGAAACCCCAACGAAGACCATCGAGAACGTCTTGACGAATTCTACAAGTGGTGTAATGCTACCTGGCGAATGTGAGTCGACTACTCGGAGCATCACGACGGACGACGCCAAGAAAGGTAAAAACATTGTTGTTGTTGGGGATAGCCAGATTAGGTACATGGATAGGGCATTCTGCTTGAAGGACAGGAGTAGGAGGCAGAGAGTGTGTTTTCCTGGGGCTGGGATGAAGGATATTGTTAGCCGTCTGGATGACATCATGAGAGGTAATGGGAGCAATCCTATTATCTGTCTCAGTGCTGGAGGCAACGATGTTGGCAGACGTAGGAGTGAGGACCTGATTAGCAGGTATAGGTCAGCAATAGAGATAATTAGGAGGAAGGGTGGGAAACCTGTCATTTGTGGCATTTTGCCAAGGAGAGGAGTTGGAAATGAATGGTTGTCCAGAGCAATTGGTGTCAATTGCTGGCTGGATAAATACTGTAAGGAAAATGCGGTAACATTCATTGACAACTGGGACCTCTTCTATGGCAGAAATGACATGTATGCCAGGGATGGGGTTCACTTATCTAGGTGTGGGGTGGGAGCACTGGCCAACGCAGTGGAGGGAGCTGTTAGGTCTTTAAACTAGGAATAGTTAGTGGTATGGGCTTTTGCGGGAAAACTGTGAAGTCTCAGGGTAGTAATATGAGTACTAGGAGAACTAGTAATAGGCAAAATGAGGTGGATATTGGAAAGCCAGTGGCACTAATTGACAAGGACAGTAATAGGTTTAGTGGAATAACAGAAAGGAGCAGGAAGGGTAAAGAGAGAGGAGGTTCTTTAAGTATTTATTACACAAAGAGTCGCAGTGCTAGGAATAAGATGGACGAGTTGAGACTAGTTGCTAGTGCAGGTAACATAGATGTATTTGCCATTACTGAGACGTGGTTTAATTCAAAAAGTCGGGACATGCCTGCAGAATGTCACATTCAGGGTTTCAAATTGTTCCAAGTAGATAGAAGTATCGGGAAGGGGGGGGAGCATTGTATGTCCGAGATCGCTTGAACTGTTGCATAAAAACGGGTATTAAGTCTGAAGTAACACATACAGAGTCTGTTTGGATAGAATTTTCAGAGGGGCATGAAAAATTAACTTTAGGTGTGATATACCGTCCCCCAAATTTAGATAGGGACCAGGGGAGACTACTATGGGAGGAAATTGTTAGGGCCACAAGGCACGATAATGTAGTAATTCTAGGAGACCTTTAACTTTAGTCATATTGATTGGAATTTCTTGACTGGGAATTTAGAATCATACGACTTCTTAGAAGTAGTTCAGGATTGTTTTTTGAAGCAGTTTGTGACAGAACCTACAAGGGGTAATAACCTGCTTGACTTAGTTCTGGCAAACAATGAATCCCTCGTTAATAATTTAGAAGTTTCAGAGGAACTGGGTGCTAGCGACCACAAATCAATTACATTTAGAATTGAATGGAAGTATGATAGTAGGGATAACTCAGTAACAGTCCCAGATTTTCGCTTAGCAGATTACGATGGGCTTAGAGAACACTTATCATCTGTTGACTGGGGTAACGAAGAGAGCTATCAATATGACAGTTTTCTGAACACAATACATGCTGCTCAAAGAACATTTATCCCTTATAAAGAAATTAGATCAAATAGAAATGACCCAAAATGGATGAATAATAGGCTGAAATATCTACTAGGGCATAAGAAAGGAATTTATAGGCGTATCAAAAGAGGCGAGGGTCATCTTATGAATCAGTATATTGACATTAAGAGGGACATTAAAAAGGGGATAAGAAAAGCTAAAAGGGACTATGAAATTAAAGTTGCTAGGGATTCTAAAACTAACCCAAAAAGTTTTTTCCAGGTATATAGAACAAAAGTCAGAGATAAGATAGGTCCCCTTAAAAATAACTATGGGCATCTTACTGACAAAGAGAATGAAATGTGCTCGATTTTAAATAATTATTTTCTCTCGGTTTTTACACAGGAAGACACTAATAATATTCCGGTAATTAATTTTTATAGTGGGCCAGAAGAAGATAAATTATGTAACATCACAGTCACTAGTGAAATGGTTGTGAAGCAGATAGACCAACTGAAGCAAAATAAGTCACCGGGTCCTGATGAGGTTTTTTCAAGGGTTCTAAAGGAATGCAAAATGGAAGTCTGTGTACCATTAACTAATATTTTTAATTTATCTCTTCAAACAGGTGTAGTGTCTGATATGTGGAAGATGGCTAATGTAATTCCTATTTTTAAAACAGAGGACAAGTCGTTACCGTCAAATTACCGCCCAATAAGCCTGACCTCAATTGTAGGCAAATTACTAGAGTCAATTATAGCTCAAATTATAAGAAGCCATCTCGATAAGCATAGCTTGATTAATGATACTCAGCATGGATTCACAAGAGACCGGTCTTGTCTAACTAATTTATTAACTTTCTTCAGTAAAGCTTTTGAGGCTGTTGACCACGATAAAGAATTTGATATTATTTACTTAGATTTTAGTAAGGCATTTGATAGAGTTCCGCACCAAAGACTGAACATTAAAATGGTATAAAATACCGACAGGTTGTTAGGTAAGACACATATGCAACAGTTAGGTATCTTTATTATGAAACGTTTCGCCTACACAGTAGGCTTCTTCAGTCGAGTACAGAAAAGTTGAAAGAAGCAGAAGATACTTGAAGACGATGTAATCAGTCCATCACCCTTAAAGTTTTGAGGTGGTCAGTCCCTCAGTCTGGAGAAGAGCATTGTTCCATAGTATGAAACAATATGGAGATGAAGTGACAGGATGGAGCTTTATATAGGGCCAAGAGGTGAGACGTAGGTCACTAGAAGAGGTAAGAACTCAGATGTTGAGAGGTCAGGTCCCTCTCAAATCCAGAGCGGCTGGATTTGAGAGGGACCTGACCTCTCAACATCTGAGTTCTTACCTCTTCTAGTGACCTACGTCTCACCTCTTGGCCCTATATAAAGCTCCATCCTGTCACTTCATCTCCATATTGTTTCATACTATGGAACAATGCTCTTCTCCAGACTGAGGGACTGACCACCTCAAAACTTTAAGGGTGATGGACTGATTACATCGTCTTCAAGTATCTTCTGCTTCTTTCAACTTTTCTGTACTCGACTGAAGAAGCCTACTGTGTAGGCGAAACGTTTCATAATAAAGATACCTAACTGTTGCATATGTGTCTTACCTAGCACCAAAGACTGTTGAAGAAAGTAGCAGCTCATGGCATTGGAGGAAGAGTGCTCTCGTGGATCGAATCATGGCTCACAGACAGGAAGCAGAGAGTGTCCATAAATGGGGTTAAATCCGTGTGGGGATCAGTAACAAGTGGCGTTCCACAGGGATCAGTCTTGGGCCCGTTGTTGTTTATAATATATATCAATGATCTTGATGAAGGAATTACTAGTGATATGAGCAAATTCGCCGATGACACGAAGATAGGTAGGATAATTGATTCAAACGTAGATGTTATGGAACTTCAGGAGGATATAGACAAACTCTACTCTTGGTCAGAAAAGTGGCAGATGCAGTTCAATGTAGATAAATGCAAGGTCCTGAAGCTCGGGAGTGTCCATAACCCTAGCACTTATAAGTTAAATAATGTAGAACTTAGCCATACAGATTGCGAAAAGGACTTGGGGGTTATGGTAAGCAGCAACCTTAAACCAAGACAGCAATGCCTAAGCGTACGTAATAAGGCAAATAGATTACTGGGATTTATATCAAGAAGTGTAAGCAACAGAAGTCCAGAGGTCATACTGCAGCTTTATACATCATTAGTAAGGCCTCACCTAGATTATGCAGCTCAATTCTGGTCTCCATATTACAGAATGGACATAAATTCGTTAGAAAACATTCAGCGTAGGATGACTAAATTAATACATAGCATTAGAAATCTTCCTTATGAAGAAAGATTGAATACTCTTAAGTTACATTCACTTGTTAGACGAAGAATGAGGGGAGACCTGATCGAAGTGTATAAGTGGAAGATAGGTATTAATAAAGGGGATATTAACAAGGTCTTGAGGATATCTCTCCAAGAGAGAACCCGCAGTAATGGATTTAAATTAGATAAGTTTAGATTTAGAAAGGACATAGGAAAGTATTGGTTTGGAAATAGGGTAGTTGATGAGTGGAACAGTCTACCTAGTTGGGTTATTGAGGCTAGGACTTTGGGTAGTTTCAAATTTAGGTTGGATAAGTACATGAGTGGGAGGGGTTGGATTTGAGTGGGACTTGCACATCGGAGTTTGTTTCTTGGGTGGCATTGAAAGTTGGGTTGGTCAAATGTTTGTTAGTGGGATGAATTGTAAAGGACCTGCCTAGTATGGGCCAACAGGCCTGCTGCAGTGTTCCTCCTTTCTTATGTTCTTATGTTCTCACTATACATCAACAAAGACACACTTCTACACTCACTCTACATCAAAACCAAGGACACACCTCTGCACTTACTAAACATCAACATCAAGGACACACCTCCATACTCACTATACTTAAGGACACAACAGTGTCGCTACCACCACCACCAACATGCAATCTTCCTCCCACCGCTACCTAAATTGATAATCATCTCCTGATAACAGTTTAACGCGCGTGTTGGTGAGCGAACGGGAGGATGGGAAGAAGCGGGGTTAAAAAACGAAGCAGAGAAGTTAAGTGAGAGGGAGGGAAGGGAAGAAACAAAATGGAGTTAATAAGACGAGTGAGACGGAGGAAGCTGACTTGCTTACTTGAAACTTGAAGCATCGGATGTTTGATCATGTTTCGTACAAGTACTGGTGCATATCTGCCCTCGTTTATTTTGTTTTACATGCTGACCTTATAAAGTTCCCCACGATATATATTTGTTTTATTTTTAACACACAGGCCATCTCCTTCAGAAGAAGGGTTCCCCCCTCCCACCAAAAAAGATACACATTCACCATCATTTATTCATAAGAACATAAGAACGAAGGAACACTGCAGAAGGCCTACTGGCCCATGCGAGGCAGGTCCAAGTCTCCTACCTGCTTAAGCCAATGCACCCAACCTAGTCAGGTCTGGTCACATTGACTTAAGGGAGGAACACGGCAACCGACCTGGTAGCACAAGCTATCAGGTCTAACTCACACCCACCCACATCTACTCATGTATTTATCCAACCTATTTTTAAAGCTACACAACGTTCTGGCCTCTATAACTGTACTTGGGAGTTTGTTCCACTCATCCACAACTCTATTACCAAACCAGTACTTTCCTATATCCTTCCTGAATCTGAATTTTTCCAACTTAAAACCACTGCTGCGAGTCCTGTCTAGGCTAGATATTTTCAGCACACTATTTACATCCCCTTTATTTATTCCTGTCTTCCATTTATACACCTCAATCATATCCCCCCTAATTCTACGTCTTTCTAGAGAGTGCAGATTCAGGGCCCTTAGTCTATCCTCATAGGGAAGGTTTCTGATACATGGGATCAACTTTGTCATCCTCCTTTGTACATTTTCCAGAGAATTTATATCCATTCTGTAATACGGTGACCAAAACTGTGCAGCATAATCTAAATGAGGCCTAACCAAGGATGTATAGAGTTGAAGAACAACCTGAGGACTCCTATTATTTATGCTTCTTGATATGAAGCCAAGGATTCTATTAGCTTTATTGCGAACACTTATGCACTGTTGTCTTGGTTTCAGATTACTGCTAACCAGAACTCCTAAATCTTTTTCGCAATCCTTAATATTAAGATCTACATTATTTAGTTTATATGTGGCATGGTTATTGTCCTGTCCAACATTTAGAACTTTGCATTTGTCTATATTAAACTGCATCTGCCACTTCTCCGACCATTGCATAAGTCTATTCAAATCTTCCTGGAGTGCTCGAATGTCCTCGTCAGAATGAATTCGACGGACTATTTTGGTGTCATCGGCAAACTTGCCGATGTCGCTCTTTATGCCCTCATCTATGTCGTTTATGTAGATTGTGAACAGCAGGGGGCCCAACACTGACCCCTGTTTAACACCGCTCGTGACGCTTCCCCACTCTGATTTCTCCCCATTTATGCAAACTCTCTGCTGCCTATTTGTCAACCATGCCTCTATCCAGGAAAAAATTTCTCCTCCTATTCCATGTGCCTTAATTTTCCTCAATAGTCTCTGATGTGGGACCCTGTCAAAAGCCTTACTGAAGTCCATATACACAATATCATATTCATTACCATGATCTACCTCCTCAAATATCTTAGTGAAAAAAGTTAATAAATTCGTAAGGCAGGAACGCCCATTTGTAAAACCATGCTGAGATTCGTTGATTAATTTATGCTTTTCAAGGTGGCTACGAACTGCCTCGGCAATTATTGATTCCATAAATTTTCCCACTATGGAGGATAGGCTTATTGGTCTATAGTTCGAAGCTAAGGACCTGTCACCTGCTTTGAAAATAGGTATCACATTTGCCAATTTCCACTTATCTGGCACCATGCCAGTTTGTAGTGATATGTTGAAAAGATTAGCCAAAGGTGTGCTAAGCTCCTCTTTACATTCCTTTAGAACCCTCGCATACAGTTCATCAGGGCCTGGGGATTTGTTAGGTTTTAACTTATCTATTTGCCTAAGGACCATGTCACTTGTGACCCTAATCGTGCACAGTTTATTATCGTCCTGTTCTACATAATTTATCATTACTGGAATATCGCTGGTATCCTCCTGTGTAAAAACTGAGAGGAATTATGTGTTAAAAATTCTACACATTTCCTTATCACTGTCAGTGAGCTGACCCGAGGAACTTTTGAGTGGGCCTATCTTGTCCCTGATCTTACTTCTGTATACCTGAAAGAATCCTTTTGGGTTAGTCTTTGATTCTCTTGCAACTTTAACCTCATAATCTCTTTTTGCTTTTCTAATTCCCTTTTTTATTTCTCTCTTTAACTGAATATATAGATTTCTTAATTGCCACTCTCCTCTTTTGATTTGCCTATATATGCCTCTCTTTTGACCAATCAGATATTTTAATCTATTGTTCATCCATTTAGGATCATTTTTGTTTGATCTGATTTCCCTATTTGGAACATAATTTGACTGAGCAGCTAGAACTATGCCCTGGAAAGCATCATATCGGCAACCATCACCACCTACCTGACCCTTAGTCAGGTCATTCCAGTTCAGCCCACCTAAGTAATTTGTCAGTCCTATGAAATCAGCCAAGCGAAAGTCAGGGACGGAGACTTGATTGCCATTATTAGGGGAATTCCATGATATATTAAAACTGAGTGATTTGTGATCACTTTCCCCAAGCTCATCATTAACCTCAAGATTATTAATTAGTGTTTCCCTACTGGCAAGAACCAAGTCAAGGAGGTTATTTCCTCTAGTTGGCTCTGTCACAAACTGTTTTAAAAAACAATCCTGGATCGTATCAAGAAAGTCACCTGACTCTAAATTTCCTGTCAAATTCCTCCAGTCAATCTGTCTATAGTTGAAATCTCCCATTACCACAACATTTTCGTATGTAGATGCCTTACGAATTTCGTCCCATAGAAGTTTACTGCACTCCCTTTCAAGATTTGGGGCCATGTAAATCACACCCAAAATTAGTTTTTCTCGGCCCTCGAGAAGCTGTAACCAAACAGATTCAGTGGCTGACGCTTCTACTTTTATATCTTGTCTAACACAACAATTTAAATTGTCTCTGACATACATCGCTACTCCACCACCCTTCCTGTTGACCCTGTCAGTGTGGAATAATTTATAGCCTTGTATGTGACATTCAGAGGGCATCTCTCTGTCTTTCAGATTGAGCCAGGTCTCTGTTATAGCAATAATATCTATGTTTCCTGCACTTGCATTCAATCGATGTCTTGTCAGAAGTGTGCTGACATGACAGTTCAGGTGCGTCTCCGAAATGCAACATCCTCATCCTTCCTTTAGAGGTGTCAAGATAGTAGTAATAATGAATAGATCAAGGTAGCCCGCCATCACTCCTTGTGAAGCCTAATTGTTATTTTCTAGATCGATATACTGACGCGTTCATGTCATGACAACTAGATATAATTTATAGATATACTTTTGCAAACAGGTGAAAATAAACTCTTTTGAGATTTACTGAAACTCTACATACATAATTACTTATTACAAGTCACCTACAACGTCATGACAAAAAGGCGGTCATAGGCTATTTTCTCAGACCCTTCAGAGGCGCTGTATGACCCTTGTGGATTTAGCGTTTAGTTATGATTATAATAATAATCAGACCCTTCAGAATCTCCGGTCCCCAATTTCTAGACAAATACTTGTACATAACACGTGTATTCAGTTTACGATTTCCCTACACGTATACTGAAGAGTAGAAACACTAACCCAACAACAGAAGTTCCTGACAAAACAATTATATACATCGTTTTGGCGGTCAGTAACGTGGCATTTGAAGTAGCTGAATTACTTTACAACCAACTAGTTAAAATAGTCACCAACTTTTCACCTTCATTTTTTGAACATAACGACTATTGCCAGCACACGAGAATGAGTTATACAATGTAGGGAAAATTGCCAGATCATTAGAGAATGTGAACATATCACTCAAAATCCCATACATGCTACACTGTAATTGTTTTGTAAATGAATTTATCTTTGCATAAATAACTCGTTACGATTGTGACCAGCTATAAACATATAAATAGTTGATTATCAAACCTGTGACAGCTAAGCTAGTTACTGCAAGGCTATCAAATGTTTAGGGTCTAGTCCAAGAGCCCATTATGTGCCTCTGTAACCATGAACTACTGCCCATTATATGGGCACATAACAAAGCTATTGAACTAACTAGCCAGGATAGCCATAATGCCTGTGTACACAGGAACGATTGTGGACACCTGGTGAAAAAGAATGAAGCTCACGCACTTCCGCCAACGGAGGCGGAAGTGCGTGGTACCTACCGTAATTGCCACTGCTAACAATCCCACAAAAATACGGGAGCCTTTTTTCCAGACTTTTAGCCTACAATATTACCCTTATTAGGATATGCAGTCACGTGAAACCCATTTAATACAGTCTGCTCTAACACCCAGTATACCAACCGTCCCAAACAACTACACGATCTTTTTTTTCCTTTTAGTTTACTTTCTCTTTTTACTTAAGCCACTCGTGGGAAAACGTTTCTTTTAATAGATATCCTGAACTATACGCAAGTGTCTTTATCCATATTTTGTCAGTATTACCATACATTATACAGCCATTTGTTTTATGTTTCTCTAAGTGAATTTGTACATTTGCATTAACTAGTCTTCTTTACGCTACTGACACATTACGTTACGCATATATACAATTATATACATTTTTATTAATAAATTGGCAAATTAGAATTTACACAACTTAAAGTGAAAGCAAAGAAGCATTCTTTTAGGCAGACAGGTAGGATGGGGTGGATCAGGGAGAAGTACAGTGGATATTAAAGTGAAGTTTCAGTGATACAATCATATGCGCAAGATGGTATACAGAGAGAGGAGGGGAGGAGAGATAGAAAAGGATAGTGAAGGACAACAATGAAGGAGAGATAACAGAGAAAGCGGGGTTAACAGAGGGAAGGGGGGCTTGAAGGGAATGAAATGGAAGAATAGCGTGAGGGCACAAAGACAGGAAGAAGGGAACAGCATAACATGAGAAGGGTGGAGACAAATGGCGCAAAGCCGACAAGCGGTGATAGAAGGTAATGAGGAGGGTGGCAAGAGCATAAAGAGGCAGATATTAGGATAGAATATGAATTGTTGAAAAGGGGGGGGGGTATAGGAGCAATTAGTTATGAGGGATAGGAACAGAAGGCTTGGGAAGGAAACAGTAATGAAAGCAAAATGATTTATCAGTGATTCTTTGTCTGCCGTAACCAAGTCAAGCAGATTTTTTCCTTTAGTCGGTTCTAACACAAACTAGTTTAAAAAGCAGTCCTCGACTATTTCTAGAAATTCACTAGACTAGATTTTCTGCAATACTGCCTCAATAAATTCGGCTAAAGCCAGAATCTCGCATTACAACTACATTTTCACATCTAGATGCCTCAGCAATTTCGTCCGTGGTTACCGTAGTCATTATATAGATTTCGGGGTGTGCAGATCACACCTATTAGCTTTTCATGTTCTTTGAGAAACTGCAGCAAAACAGATTCGGTGTCTGTCCCTTCCACCTTTATATCATTTCTGATGCAACAATTTAAATTTTCTCTAACGTACATATCAATTCCATCCCCTTTCCTTTTGACTATCAGTGTGGAATAATTTATACCTCTGTATGTGGCACTCAGATTGAACCAGGTCTTGGTTATTGCGTTATCTACATTTCCTCCATTTGCAATTAGTTTTAGTTCGTATAATATTTTTGATTTGTTTGTTCACCGTTTCCATTGGATCTACAGGTAACTATTTTATTAGCTAATCTGTTTTTTTGAACGTTTTCCTAGCATATCTTGTGAGTGTTTGCTTTCTTCAGCCCGAGTACTGCAACTACATTGTTTCCTACTCTTACTCGTACATCACAATTATATTAACAGTAGAAAGCCTTACACAATTTATCAACGGAATGAACTGGCTAATGTTATTACCCCTGGGCCAGTAAAATGCACGCCATCCCTTGAATACTTATCTTTGCCATGGAAATTATCCAGTTGTCAATGAATGGCATTTCAGTTTCCCTGCAGTGCCTCTGTAAACAGCAAGTTACACCAAGAGCCTCATCAATTCACTGTTTACTTATCTCTTCTACGCAAAATGTCATACATGACTGGAATCCCCCTTCTAAATTTAACCTAATTAGATCAGTAGCCGCCTTGTAATTGGTCAGCAACTCTTCTCCACAGCATTTCCCAACATCACTGCCTCCAGCACTGAGACAGATAATGTATTTGCTCCCATTAACTGACATGACGTTCTCTAACCTGTTACATTCTTCACCCACACCTGGTTCAGAGTAACATCCTCTGTTTTGCTTTCTATCCTTGCTACAGAATATTCGAGCCATATATATAATCTAAGAGCCTCCGACATGTCCTTTTCTCATATGTTAATGCATTCGTCCTACTTGTCTTCTTGTCAACAACTGCACACTCATCCTGAACAACAGCAAAGCAATCCCCGTTCTTCATTCCTGCTTCAGCCTTTCTCAGATTCATCCTTCTCCCATTTTTGGAAGCCAGCTTTTAATCATTACATCCAACATGTTTGCCCTTCGTTATTGCCCAAAAACCTCACATTCGTTATTACGTTTTCCTTCATTCTAATCCAAATATGATTTTAATTTCTCATTTCCCTTCCTAAGAACTAGAATTCATATTTAACAACTAAAACCTCGCCCTTTACAAGTCTGAACTCTGCTTCTAAAACTACAGATTCGATCCCACCACAGGGAGACCGTCAAGGTTCAAAAAGTGATGCTCTACACCACTCGGCCACATATGTCTCATTTGTGGCCGAGTGGTGTAGAGCGTCACTTTGAGAACCCTGACAATCTCCTTGTAGTGGGACCGAATCATGCTGACTGCGATCTCTCTCTCTCTGTATATATATATATATATATATATATATATATATATATATATATATATATATATATATATATATATATATATATGCAATAAGATCACAGTAAACAGGTGATTTCAGAATATGCAAAACAACCACTCTGAAAGAATAGAGAAATTCCAAGCGCTTTTGTGACTACTCACATTATCAAGTTCCTTGATAATGTGAGTAGTCACGAAAGCGCTTGGAATTTCTCTATTCTTTCAGAGTGGTTGTTTTGCATATTCTGAAATCACCTGTTTACTGTGATCTTATTGCATATATATATATATATATATATATATATATATATATATATATATATATATATATATATATATATATATATATATATATATATATATATATATATAGTACAAATTGTGGGACCCATAGCCTCGGAGAAGTGGGTAAAAAAAAAAAAAGGCTTCGAGGAAGAATTTTTGAATTTCTTCCTGAAGCCATTTGAATATTCCACTTACCCTACCCCCCACACACATTATATATATATATTTTTTTTTTTTTTTTTTTTTTTAAACAATGCGGCCGTCTCCCACCGAGGCAGGGTGACCCAAAAAAGAAAGAAAATCCCCAAAAAGAAAATACTTTCATCATCATTCAACACTTTCACCACACTCGCACATTATCACTGTTTTTGCAGAGGTGCTCAGAATACAACAGTCTAGAAGCATAAACATATAAAGATACACAACATATCCCTCCAAACTGCCAATATCCCAAACCCCTCCTTTAAAGTGCAGGCATTGTACTTCCCATTTCCAGGACTCAAGTCCGACTATATGAAAATAACCGGTTTCCCTGAATCCCTTCACTAAATATTACCCTGCTCACACTCCAACAGATCGTCAGGTCCCAAGTACCATTCGTCTCCATTCACTCCTATCTAACACGCTCACGCACGCTTGCTGGAAGTCCAAGCCCCTTACCCACAAAACCTCCTTTACCCCCTCTCTCCAACCCTTTCGAGGACGACCCCTACCCCGCCTTCCTTCCCCTATAGATTTATATGCTTTCCATGTCATTCTACTGTGATCCATTCTCTCTAAATGACCAAACCACCTCAACAACCCCTCTTCTGCCCTCTGACTAATACTTTTATTAACTCCACACCTTCTCCTAATTTCCACACTCCGAATTTTCTGCATAATATTTACACCACACATTGCCCTTAAACAGGACATCTCCGCTGCCTCCAACCGTCTCCTCGCTGCTGCATTTACCACCCAAGCTTCACACCCATATAAGAGTGTTGGTACTACTATACTTTCATACATTCCCTTCTTTGCCTCCATAGATAACGTTTTTTGACTCCACATATACCTCAACGCACCACTCACCTTTTTTCCCTCATCAATTCTATGATTAACCTCATCCTTCATAAATCCATCCGCCGACACGTCAACTCCCAAGTATCTGAAAACATTCACTTCTTCCATACTCCTCCTCCCCAATTTGATATCCAATTTTTCTTTATCTAAATCATTTGACACCCTCATCACCTTACTCTTTTCTATGTTCACTTTCAACTTTCTACCTTTACACACATTCCCAAACTCATCCACTAACCTTTGCAATTTTTCTTTAGAATCTCCCATAAGCACAGTATCATCAGCAAAAAGTAACTGTGTCAATTCCCATTTTGAATTTGATTCCCCATAATTTAATCCCACCCCTCTCCCAAACACCCTAGCATTTACTTCCTTTACAACCCCATCTATAAATATATTAAACAACCATGGTGACATTACACATCCCTGTCTAAGACCTACTTTTACCGGGAAGTAGTCTCCCTCTCTTCTACACACCCTAACCTGAGCCTCACTATCCTCATAAAAACTCTTTACAGCATTTAATAACTTACCACCTATTCCATATACTTGCAACATCTGCCACATTGCTCCTCTATCCACTCTATCATATGCCTTTTCTAAATCCATAAATGCAATAAAAACTTCCCTATCTTTATCTAAATACTGTTCACATATATGCTTCAATGTAAACACCTGATCTACACATCCCCTACCCACTCTAAAACCTCCTTGCTCATCCGCAATCCTACATTCTGTCTTACCTCTAATTCTTTCAATTATAACCCTACCGTACACTTTTCCTGGTATACTCAGTAAGCTTATTCCTCTATAATTTTTACAGTCTCTTTTGTCCCCTTTCCCTTTATATAAAGGGACTATACATGCTCTCTGCCAATCCCTAGGTACCTTCCCCTCTTTCATACATTTATTAAACAAAAGTACCAACCACTCCAACACTATATCCCCCCCTGCTTTTAACATTTCTGTCATGATCCCATCAGTTCCAGCTGCTTTACCCCCTTTCATTTTACGTAATGCCTCACGTACCTCCCCCACACTTACATTCTGCTCTTCTTCACTCCTAAAAGATGGTATACCTCCCTGACCAGTGCATGAAATTACTGCCTC
>NC_091305.1:9292822-9305322 GCF_038502225.1 Cherax quadricarinatus
TCTTGATGCAATTTCAATTACTTTTAACGTAAAGTGTTTTCCTTACTCTGTTTGAGTAAATTGTTTTGTCTCATTTACAATTAAGAGTTAAAGTGTTCAATCAGTTTATTTTTTTTGATCTTCATATTTTAATTTATCATTTATCCTGAGTTTTCCCAGTGACACTTTATTACTGCAGTGATTATTTCTACACTTTATTTTGTTGCACTTGTTCTGAAGTGAATTATTTCCTTTTATTGATATTTTTATGAATTATATTTTTATTTTGTCTTTGCATTCTTAGAAAATACTTAAATTTCCCAGTTAACAATTTAGTAATTTTATTTTATACTTTTTACATTGATTTAAAATTTAATTAATTAATTTCTTTATTAGCAAGAGTAAAGACAGCTCATTTTGAATTTAATTCAGTCTCCAGTAATATTTTTACTTGTATATTTCAATGTAAATTTTTTTTTCTTGGTCAATAGTCCTTTAAATTGAGTTTTCCTTCCTCTTGCAGTGTATTTAGACATTATTCTGCAGAATTAGTTGTATATCTTTTCATTTCAATTCTAGAATTTTATATCATTTTTATTGTTCATTATTTTTGCCTTAATTGTTCTCGTGTTACTTTGCCATTATGTCTCACATACCGTCAAGTGATACTTTAGTGAATGTCGACACTCAGACCTCTCAGGCTATTGCTGCTCCTGTCATCAGTCCTTACATTCCCTTACTGACTGACAGACAATACCTAGCCCTCGAGCAATGTGTTTGTTCTCACAGCTTGTATCTGAGATTTGTTAAAGTGCTGCGAAATGTGAAGTTCAGATTAAGTTCCTATAGATCCGTGAATTACTTATTAACGTAGCCGAGCGGTCAGGCACTAGTAATACTGTCACTCCTGTCTGGACTCCAGCCACAATATCATGCACGCACGATAGTGCTCTACTATCCTTGCGATGGCGACTTGTTCAAGTATTCGTTCCTTCCCAGGGGACGCTTTGAGAAGAACTTTACTTGCAACGAGTTATGCCATCTCTTGCTGATGCCACAAGCCGTGCAGAAAGACGTTTCTGTGGCTAGTGTGCTCACTTGAGTGTTGTTGTTGTCCCTTGTGTTTCAGATTGTGATCCCATCCTAGTTGACAGTAATCAGTGCATTGTAAGAAGTTATTTCTCGAGTAACTGCCACGTTGTTAAAGTTTGTAAGTGTAGTTTCTTTATAGTTGATACCTCCTGTCACTGTGTGCGACTCAGTATATCAGCATTGTTCACCGTGTTCATTTCTTTTCTCCTGTGCTTGTAGTTTGAGATAGTAGATTCGTTCTCCCTTGCTCATATTGCGTGTTATAGCGTTAATTTTTCAACCGGGGGGAGTCATCCACTCCACCGAGTTTGTTCATTCCTCCAGTAAGAAAGAACCGATCCCTTGTGTTCTGGTGATTCGATTCCTGCTCCAGGAAGATCTTATTCTGAATGTGAAGCCACCAGCACCCATCAGTGACTTTGTCATGAACCAAGAATTACTGTATCGAACAGCCGAGTTGGGTACTCCTAGCAGAAGAGTATACCAGTTAGTAATTCCACAGTCACTAGTGAATGTAGCCTTACAGCTAGTTCACGATGTATCAGGTGTTGCACACCCTGGTATGGATCGTTCAGTAAAACAAGCCAGATTGAAATACTTTTGGCCTCGTATGGCAACTGATATTTCTGAGTATGTTAGGAAATGTAGTGTCTGCATGCAACATAAAGGCAATGCTAATGGTCCTAATCCAATCCAAGTGTATCCAACTACTAGCGAACCTTGGGAAAGAGTTGCGCTAGATTTGTTAACTAATTTCCAATGTTCCCTCCAAGGTAACAAACATCTGTGTGTTATGGTAGACCATTTCACCAGATATTGTGAGTTAGTTCCTATTGCAGATAAGACTGCCGCGACAGTAGCTAAAGCGTTTAAAGAACGCATTATCTGCAGGCATACCACCCCTAAGTCCCTAGTAACAGATAATGGAGGTGAATTCTGTAATGAAATTCTTGAAAATTTGTGTACCTTGTACAAGATCTCTAAATCCACCATTGTTCCTCATCATCCTGCCAGCAATGGGTTAGCGGAACGAACCAATAAGAAAGTACTTGATGTCTTGAGAGCCACTATCAATCCCAACAGTGAAACTTGGGATGAAATTATACCTGATGTGCAGTGTGCTATAAATTCTGCTTACAATGTTTCTATAGGTGACACTCCACATTATGCATTGTACGGTGTAGATAAACGTTTGCCTTATGAGTTGTTATATTCTAATCCGAAACCAAATTACAACCCTGATGATTTCATAGCAACTCGTACCAGCTTAGCTCAAAGTGTTTTTAGAAGAATCCGTGAAACACTTCATAAATCAACAGCAGAATTTACAAGAGTCGCAAACACTCGATCAAAGCCATCCAAAATCAAAGTAGGTTCGAGAGTTATGCTGATTAACTTTAACAAAACGTCTGCAATGCCAAAGCTTGATCAAAAGTTTGTTGGTCCTTATCGAGTAGTTGAACTTATCACTGGCAATAAGTATAAGGTTAGAGAGATTAGTACTGGTCAGTATAAAGAATCGCATTTGGATCATATGAAGTTAGTATGTGATGATAATGATGTTCCAACCCAGACTAATGTAACAGACTCTGACAATCCTCCTGATCCTGTACTCTCTTCCTCTGATACTCAGTCAGATGATCAACCTGAATGTCGTTATTCTCTACGTACACGACAGGTATTGAGAAATCCTCAAGTATCATTTGTAACTTCCAATTCAGATTTGCCTCAAATACAGCATGAGTTAGCCAATGCTACAGAGTTTGATCCTCCCAGAGATGACACCCATTCTGCATATGCCAATCTTACCCTAGCAGAGTTGGGGTTAAATGTGAATAACCTGTATAGATGAATAATTACAGTATCAACTTATCAGTATTCAAGAATTTTTTTTTTTTGTGTTCATGTTCTCTCCGCATTCTGAGTTAACAGTCTAGATTTGCGTGCACCGAATCTGCCTTTCTGTTAAACACTCTTTCTTTGTATATATTCCTTCCTCAGAATCCGTAGATCACACGAATACAGATCGATCGATCAAAAAATTTTTTTTTTATTTTTATCACTTGTAATCTCAACGTTGAGTTCGTTGTTCATTTGTTGAGTTTTAAGTTGTACTATAGTATACCTTGTATTGCATTACAGTTTCAGTTACGTAAGCTTTCATTCCATTGTTCTAATTATGTATATATAATGTTTACTGTTGTGTACTTTGATATTGTATAGAATCAGCCCAAGCCGTACCTGCCATCTCTAGTTTGTATTAGTTGTATGTCGGGACGACATACGTTAGCGTCGCCGAGCTCTCAGTAGTAGTAACCAGTTACCAGTCTCAGTAGTAGTAACAAGTTACCAGTAACCGTCCGTTGACTCAACGACCAACCGTCTCTGCCTGAGTTACGGTCTTTCATATTGTGCTGACCTCAGGAGTATTCAAAGCCCCCCTCACATAGGGTACTGCAGCCGTCTAGCCAGTATTACGAGTGTAACCAAGGAGATAGGTACGGCTGGCAAGGGCTCCCTCCACATAACAGCAATTATACGTAAAACAGCCTACGTGAGTATTTCTTCCCTAATCCACGTATCGAACTCCCACATGATAGACAGAGCTGACAGCTACCCTAACTTCACCTCTTCAGAGGACCTAAAACCTGCAATCAAATTAACATCTACCAGGACGCTGATACACATCCCCAAAGCAGCTCGCCCTCAAGCTGCTAGCAAATTCGCTGACCTTTGAAGAAAGTCAACGATACCCCTGCTAACAACGGATCCTGGCACAACCTACTGCTGTTTGGCAATGCCTGTCTGGCTGTCCCACCAAGGAGGGACAAGTCACTAGCAACATCAGTGAAGCAGCTGCCCAAGCAGCACGAGTATACATCAACATGTCAGATGAAAAATGCCTTGATCAAATTGGATTTTGCCAACGCTTTCAACTCAGTCAGAAGGGATGCTGCTCTCAAAGCAGTTTCTAGACACTTCCCTTCCCTCTATCCCTTCATATAATCGTGTTATAGTGTGACTTCCAAACTATTGTTTGGGGACCATGAAATTGACTCGTGTGAGAGTATGCAACAGGGAAACCCTCTCGCCCCTTTTCTATTCTATCTGGTCATCAAGGAGGTCACAGAAGCGCTCTCCAGTGAGCTCAATATCAAGTTTTTGGATGATGGTGCTCTAGTTGGCACTAAAGAATCTCTCCAAGAGGACATTAGAAAAATTAAAGACATGGGAGAGAGCCTGGTCCTATCTTTAAACTCCATCAAATGTGAAATAATTTCTACCAATCGTCAGATGAACCAGAATATTAGTGCCCTTTTACCAGGAGCACGATCCATTGATCCAGTCAATCGCACTTTCCTTGGTGTTCCTGTTGGGCCCAGTGCCATTGATCTGAGCCTAGAAAAAAAAATCTCAGACCTCAGAACGATGGAAGGCAGGATGAAAGACACTGAGACACATGATGCCTTCTACCTACTCACCAGGTGCCTGTTCATCCCAAAACTTACCTACTTCCTGAGATGCTCCCCAGTCTTCAGCATTCCGAAACTCAAGGAGTATGACTACCTCCTTAAGACCATGCAAGAGAGTGTATTGAATCTTTCCCTTGAAGATGGACAGTGGTTGCCTTACTTCCAATCAGGCTTGGAGGCCTGGGAGTACGCAAATCCTCCCAGATTGCCCTACCAGCTTTCCTATCCTCTTCCATTGCATCAAACGAGTTAATAAAACAAACTCTTCCAGACAACCTCAGTGACTCAGCAGGAATACAGGACCCTAGCTATGCCAGTGCCATCACTGAATGGGAGACTCGTTGCCCCAGCACCAAAACCTATTGCAGTCAAGTTGGGATGGTTCCATCTCTGAAAAGGTACTTGCCAACATGCTTCGGGATGTAACATCAGACAGGGAGACTGCCCGTCTCCAAACTGTTAGTGCACATCACTCTGGGCACTTCCTCCAAACAGTTCCCATTTCGGCAATGGGAACACGCCTCCACCCTAAGACTCTCCGTATTGCAGCGGCTCTCTGCCGCGCTGCCCAAATCAACACGAAATATACGTGTATTTGCGGAGATGTGCAAGCCGACCAATGTGGTCTACATGGTCTTATCTGCTCCAAAACCAAGGGTTGGCATGCAAGACACAGTGAACCCAACGACATCATAAAGAGAAGCCATGCTACAGCTGGATGCCCAGCCTAGAGAGAGCCCTGATCACTAGCAGCCAACAACACTTACAATCCAGCAAACCGCCCTGACAGGCTCACCATCTATCCTTGGAAGAATGGCAAGCTCTTAGCATGGGACTATGCCTGCGTGTCGATGCTGGCTGACACCTACATCCATCACAGTGTTGGGCGACAGGGAGGAGCTGCTGACCACAGGGAGGAGTACAAGATCGGCAAGTACAGAGACATAAGCCAAGAGTATCAATTTGTCCCTGTGGGATCAAAGACCTTGTGATCATTGGGAAAAAATGCTACACGCTTCCTAGGGAGGCCACTTTCATGTTCCAGTGCCTTAGTGTGGCTATCCAGAGGGGAAATGTTTGCTGCATACTTGGCTCACGTCCGGCTTCAGAGGAGCTAGAGGAGATTCATAATCTTTGATATAATGTAACAATGTATTCATGTTTGTATTTTTTGTCAGTGTATTCTGCTTATAAATACAGTTCACCTAGAATACAGAATATAGGGGGTAGGAGAAGAAGATATTCAAACAGCTGCGGGGAGAACCTTGAGTTTTACCTGAAGTACGTTTATTCTCTTCTCTGAGGATGAAGGTCCCCAGCACAGTTCTAGAGGTCGTACCCCCCTATATATATCTATATATATATATATATATATATATATATATATATATATATATATATATATATATATATATATATATATATATTTTATATATATATTATATATATATATATATATATATATATATATATATATATATATATATATATATATATATATATATATATACATATATATACATATATATATGTCGTGCCGAATATGTAAAACTGGTCAATTAGCAAGAACTCATTTAAAGTCTTTTCTAAAATTTTCTCTTATACGTTTAAAGATACATTTTTTCATTAATATTGATGTAAAAAAATTTAATTTTGTACCAAAAGAATCTTAGAAAACTTACCTAACCTTATTATAACAAGAACAATTTATTTTAGCCTAACCCAACTAAATATATTTTAGATTTGTTTACAGTAATTTAATACTAAACAAACGCAGAAAAATATATTTTTTTTCGTTAGGTTCAGAAGGATTTTGGCGAAATTATTGCATACACAAATTTTCGCTTGTCCTATATGGCAAGATGAGCGTTGCTATTTAAGCCAAGATCGCAAGTTCTGCCCATTCGGCACGACATATAAATCTTCTTCCAACAAACTAGCCGTATCCCACCGAGGTGGGGTGGCCCAAAAGGGGAAAACGAAAGTTTCTCCTTTTAAATCTAGTAATATATACAGGAGAAGGGGTTACTAGCCCCTTGCTCCCGGCATTTTAGTCGCCTCTTACGACACGCATGGCTTACGGAGGAAGAATTCTGTTCCACTTCCCCATGGATAGATAATGGAAATAAACAAGAACAAGAAAACAGAAAAAAAACAGAGGGGTGTTTGTGTGTATATATATATATATATATATATATATATATATATATATATATATATATATATATATATATATATATATATATATATATATACTTGTCTATGCATGTGCAGTGTGACCTAAGTGTAATAAGAAGTAGCAAGACGTACCTGAAATCTTGCACGTTTATGAAACAAAAAAAAGACACCTGCAATCCTACCATCATGTAAAACAATTACAGACTTCCGATATACACTCGCTTGTCAGGACGGTAGTACCTCCCTGGGCGGTTTTGTCTACCAACCTACTACCTAGGATATATATACGCGTATATTAATGGTCTAAGTCGTAACATAACAGTGTTACAAAGTTGTGTTGACTCGGTGATTATGCGACTTTCCGAAGTAATTTGAAATTACAATTCATCAGCTAATGTTAGTGGCCAAACGGTTCTATTTTTTATATCGTTTTTCTTTCCCTCAGCTTAACTACTTTATTACTGATCTCAAAGACTACAAATACGATTATCAAACTTCTTTCTCACGTTGTTATACTTGAATTTCTGCTCCCATTCAAATGACTTGTTTATACACACTGTTGTTGCTGATTTCCTATACCGAAGTTCAGAGTTGCGGGACGCATCTCCCGCCTCCTGTGACGGGTTTCCGCAACTTCTTTGTGTATATAAAATAATATTTATTTAATAAATGTGCAGACTGCAAATTAGTTTATTTGCATAAAACCAGTAAAATTAATTGACGAAAAGATTTAAAAATTTATGCTTGATAAAATTTGACAAAGAATAAACAGGTGCAATACATTCACCGAAACAATGCATAAATAACCCGCACGAAGGAGATTTGAAACTTATGACGACGTTTCGGTCCGACTTGGACCATTAACTAGTCACATAGTTAATGTAATAATGCTGGTAAAATTACCGACAATATGTTAATGCGACATTTTATTGTGGTAACGTTTCGCTCTCCAGGAGATTTGCCAAGCCGTTACAAACAATACATGGACACAGGGTATATATAGGTATTGAGGTGCAAAGCATAATATAATCGTTGTAGGTAGTAGTAGCACTTGTGGTAGCAATAGTATTAGTAGTTGTAGTGGAGGAAGTAGTAGTAGTAGTAGTAGTAGCACTTGTGGTAGCAATAGTATTAGTAGTTGTAGTAGTAGTAGAGGAAGTAGTAGTAGTAGTAGTAGTAGTAGTAGTAGTAGTAGTAGTAGCGCTGTTTATTGTTTTGAGGAGAATTCTTGCTAATACCAATAGAAAATATACAAAAAAAATCACTACAATTTTCGTAAGTTTTAAAAGTTAAGTGTATCCAAATATCATTAGGTATGGAAGCCATCCTCCATTACTCTTAATCCTCCCTAACATGTACGATAGGACCCAGGTCATAAATTTAATGTGATTGTTTGTAAGTGATCAAGAAGTGTAGCCAAAAGCAACGACTCGGCTCCCGCAACCATTACCACACCGTTTTTTTTTTTATATTTTGTTCATATTATATTTTGACAGGTTGAGAGAGACGTGTTCTACAAAGAATAAAAAAATATCCAGTGACATTCTATCTTTCAAAATAGACATATTCAACGGGATACGAGAATGGAATAGTCTTCATAGTATTTTCCAATTCTCTCTCCATAGACTTGGTCTAGGACCGAGCCGCGGGGGCGTTGACCCTCAAGACGACCTTCAGGGAGACTCCAGGTAGCCATACAGCACCTTGTTCATCGGATAAGTTCTTTCGTTGGCACAAACACACGAGATTCTCCTAAATTTTACACCTCTCTGGCTGGCGACCTACCATAAACAACTGAAAACTGTTTCCTCTCTCGGTCCGTCTCTGTCTCTCTCAAATCCTTGGTGATTTTAAATGTTGGCCTCAGGTGTGATTTGAGACACAAAGGCAAGCCTTCTTACACCTACTGCTTCTGTTCACATAATAGTAAATATTGCAGACACCGAGGGGTTAGTTGACTGCTGTGGGTCGCATTTTTGGGTAAAGGACTGAAGAATCCCAACGGAAATAAGATACATTTCTTGGATTAAAAGTGAGATACTCTCTCTTGAATCAACCTAACTGCCAAGTCCCCAGGTGCTATATGATCCCTACGGCTTCAGTGCTTTACTCTGAATATAATAATTTCTTGGGTTATTAACCCGTAGGGGTGGTTAATCCTTCTGGATTAATAATCAGAAACATTCTTACGTACACAACCTTAACAAACGACACTGGAAGCTTTTCAAATGCAATATATTTCAGAGTTACTTATGTCAAGCAAAAATCTAAGGTTTTTCAAACATATTCGCAACCTTATTGCCTTGAGGCAATTTATTGTAACTAGCTCGTCATTTCAAACACAAAAACAGAATGCATGAACAAATCGAGGCTTTTTATATAACTGCAACATATGGACGGTGGGGGATTGTTAAATTTATTTTGGTCGTAGGTTGTAATTTACATCTTTTTTTTTTTTGCATCAGGGAAGTGATTCTGTCAGCGTGTGACGATAAAGGACTTTGTGGTTACTACCGAAATTAATTCGTAAAAGACATCGGAGCGATGAAACTAGAGTAAGTCTAGAGGACATGCACAAAAAACACATCCTGCTACGTGAAATGTTTTCCCCTCGAACACCACGGGAGTGTGTTTATCTTGGCACTGTGAATAAGTGTGTTACTCCCAGCCACACATCTGCTCACTCTCCCACAGTGTGTTGTTCCTAGCCACACGTTCACTCACTCTCCCATAGTATGTTGTTCCTAGCCACACGTTCACTCACTCTCCCACAGTGTGTTGTTCCTAGCCACACGTTCACTCACTCTCAGACAGTGTGTTGTTCCTAGCCACACGTTCACTCACTCTCCCACAGTGTGTTGTTCCTAGCCACACGTTCACTCTCCCACAGTGTGTTGTTCCTAGCCACACGTTCACTTACTCTCCCACAGTGTGTTGTTCCCAGCCACACGCTCACTCACTCTCCCACAGTGCGTTGTTCCTAGCTACACGTTCACTCACTCTCCCACAGTGTGCTGTTCCTAGCTACACGTTCACTCACTCTCCCACAGTGTGTTGTTCCTAGCCACACGTTCACTCACTCTCCCACAGTGTGTTGTTCCTAGCCACACGTTCACTCTCCCACAGTGTGTTGTTCCCAGCCACACGTTCACTCACTCTCCCACAGTGTGTTGTTCCTACCCACACGTTCACTCACTCTCCCACAGTGTGTTGTTCCCAGCCACACGTTCAGTCACTCTCCCACAATGTGTTGTTCCTACCCACACGTTCACTCACTCTCCCACAGTGTGTTGTTCCCAGCCACACGTTCACTCACTCTCCCACAGTGTATGTTGTTCCTAGCCACACGTTCACTCGCTCTCCCACAGTGTGTGTTGTTCCTAGCCACACGTTCACTCACTTTCCCACAGTGTGTTGTTCCTAGCCACACATCCACTCACTCTCCCACAGTGTGTGTTGTTCCTAGCCACACATCCACTCACCCTCCCATAGTATTTGTTGTTCCTAGCCACACGTCTACTCACTCTCCCACAGTGTGTGTTGTTCCTAGCCACACATCCACTCACCCTCCCACAGTGTGTGTTGTTCCTAGCCACACGTCGACTCACTCTCCCACAATGTGTGTTGTTCTTAGCCACACATCCACTCACCCTCCCATAGTGTTTGTTGTTCCTAGCCACACGACCACTCACTCTCCCACAATGTGTGTTGTTCCTAGCCACACGACCACTCACTCTCCCACAGTGTGTGTTGTTCCTAGCCACACGACCACTCACTCTCCCACAGTGTGGCAGCTGTTATACAAAGTTAATGGAGAATTCCCGACAACCATATTTTTCTCTCAACAAAATGTTGAAAACTTTTTGTGTAAAACAAATTAGAGCGGGGGAGGAGGGGGGCTCTGACATTCTTAAATATATATATCTTTCTTCTTTCAACGCACCAGCCGTATCCCACCGAGGCAGGGTGGCCCAAAAGGAAAAACAAAAGTTTCTCCTTTTAAATTTAGTAATATATACAGGAGAAGGGGTTACTAGCCCCTTGCTCCCTGCATTTTAGTCGCCTCTTACAACACGCATGTCTTACGGAGGAAGAATTCTGTTCCACTTCCCCATGGAGGTAAGAGGAATTAAACAAGAACAAGAACTAGTAAGAACATAGAAGAAAACCCAGAGGGGTGTGTATATATATGCTTGTACATGTATGTGTAGTGTGACCTAAGTGTAAGTAGAAGTAGCAAGATGTACCTGAAATCTTACATGTTTATGAGACAGAAAAATGGACACCAGCAATCCTACCATCATGTAAAACAATTACAGGCTTACGTTTTACACTCACTTACCAGGACGGTAGTACCTCCCTGGGCGGTTGCTGTCTACCATCCTACTACCTAGTAAATATATATATATATATATATATATATATATATATATATATATATATATATATATATATATACATATACGCCACTGGCAAAAAGATGTGCGGCTGCTGGTTACTGAGTGTGTGGGACCCAGCGAGCGCATCAGCATGCGCGATGAATTAGTATTGGTATAAAAGTATGAAAATGCAGACTGCACAGAAAAAAATGATAAATTAAAACTGCGTTTTTTTAAGTTATAGTGAAAGTGTCAGTGTATCAGTTGAGTGTGTGTGTGTGTGTGTGTGTGTGTGTGTGTGTGTGTGTGTGTGTGTGTGTGTGTACTCACCTAGTTGTACTCACCTAGTTGAGGTTGCGGGGGTCGAGTCCGAGCTCCTGGCCCCGCCTCTTCACTGATCGCTACTAGGTCACTCTCCCCGAGCCGTGAGCTTTATCATACCTCTGCTTAAAGCTATGTATGGATCCTGCCTCCACTACATCGCTTCCCAAACTATTCCACTTACTGACTACTCTGTGGCTGAAGAAATACTTCCTAACATCCCTGTGATTCATCTGTGTCTTTAGCTTCCAACTGTGTCCCCTTGTTACTGTGTCCAATCTCTGGAACATCCTGTCTTTGTCCACCTTGTCAATTCCCCTCAGTATTTTGTATGTCGTTATCATGTCCCCCCTATCTCTCCTGTCCTCCAGTGTCGTCAGGTTGATTTCCCTTAACCTCTCCTCGTAGGACATACCTCTTAGCTCTGGGACTAGTCTTGTTGCAAACCTTTGCACTTTCTCTAGTTTCTTTACGTGCTTGGCTAGGTGTGGGTTCCAAACTGGTGCCGCATACTCCAATATGGGCCTAACGTATACGGTGTACAGGGTCCTGAACGATTCCTTATTAAGATGTCGGAATGCTGTTCTGAGGTTTGCTAGGCGCCCATATGCTGCAGCAGTTATTTGGTTGATGTGCGCTTCAGGAGATGTGCCTGGTGTTATACTCACCCCAAGATCTTTTTCCTTGAGTGAGGTTTGTAGTCTCTGACCCCCTAGACTGTACTCCGTCTGCGGCCTTCTTTGCCCTTCCCCAATCTTCATGACTTTGCACTTGGTGGGATTGAACTCCAGGAGCCAATTGCTGGACCAGGTCTGCAGCCTGTCCAGATCCCTTTGTAGTTCTGCCTGGTCTTCGATCGAGTGTATTCTTCTCATCAACTTCACGTCATCTGCAAACAGGGACACCTCAGAGTCTATTCCTTCCGTCATGTCGTTCACAAATATCAGAAACAGCACTGGTCCTAGGACTGACCCCTGCGGGACCCCGCTGGTCACAGGTGCCCACTCTGACACCTCGCCACGTACCATGACTCGCTGCTGTCTTCCTGACAAGTATTCCCTGATCCATTGTAGTGCCT
>NC_091305.1:9312822-9317822 GCF_038502225.1 Cherax quadricarinatus
TTCTCATCAACTTCACGTCATCTGCAAACAGGGACACCTCAGAGTCTATTCCTTCCGTCATGTCGTTCACAAATACCAGAAACAGCACTGGTCCTAGGACTGACCCCTGCGGGACCCCGCTGGTCACAGGTGCCCACTCTGACACCTCGCCACGTACCATGACTCGCTGCTGTCTTCCTGACAAGTATTCCCTGATCCATTGTAGTGCCTTCCCTGTTATCCCTGCTTGGTCCTCCAGTTTTTGCACCAATCTCTTGTGTGGAACTGTGTCAAACGCCTTCTTGCAGTCCAAGAAAATGCAATCCACCCACCCCTCTCTCTCTTGTCTTACTGCTGTCACCATGTCATAGAACTCCAGTAGGTTTGTGACACAGGATTTCCCGTCCCTGAAACCATGCTGGCTGCTGTTGATGAGATCATTCCTTTCTAGGTGTTCCACCACTCTTCTCCTGATAATCTTCTCCATGATTTTGCATACTATACATGTCAGTGACACTGGTCTGTAGTTTAATGCTTCATGTCTGTCTCCTTTTTTAAAGATTGGGACTACATTTGCTGTCTTCCATGCCTCAGGCAATCTCCCTGTTTCGATAGATGTATTGAATATTGTTGTTAAGGGTACACATAGCGCCTCTGCTCCCTCTCTCAATACCCATGGGGAGATGTTATCTGGCCCCATTGCCTTTGAGGTATCTAGCTCACTCAGAAGCCTCTTCACTTCTTCCTCGGTTGTGTGCACTGTGTCCAGCACTTGGTGGTGTGCCCCACCTCTCCGTCTTTCTGGAGTCCCTTCTGTCTCCTCTGTGAACACCTCTTTGAATCTCTTGTTGAGTTCTTCACATACTTCACGGTCATTTCCTGTTGTCTCTCCTCCTTCCTTCCTTAGCCTGATTACCTGGTCCTTGACTGTTGTTTTCCTCCTGATGTGGCTGTACAACAGTTTCGGGTCAGATTTGGCTTTCGCTGCTATGTCATTTTCATATTGTCTTTGGGCCTCCCTTCTTATCTGTGCATATTCGTTTCTGGCTCTACGACTGTTCTCCTTATGTGTGTGTATGTGTGTGTGTGTGTGTGTGTGTGTGTGTGTGTGTGTGTGTGTGTGTGTGTGTGTGTGTGTGTGTGTGTGTGTATGTGTGTGTGTGTGTGTATGCGGGTGTGTGTGTGTATGCGGGTGTGTGGGTGTGGGTGTGTGTGTGTGTGTGTGTGTGTGTGTGTGTGTGTGTGTGTGTGTGTGTGTGTGTGTGTGTGTGTGTGTGTGTGTGTGTGTCTGTGTGTGTGTGTGTATGTGTGTGTGTGTGTGTATGTGTGTGTGTGTGGGTGTGTGTGGGTGTGTGTGAGTGTATGCAGGTGTGTGTGTGTGTGTGTGTGTGTGTGTGTGTGTGTGTGTGTGTGTGTGTGTGTGTGTGTGTGTGTGTGTGTGTGTGTGTGTGTGTGTGTGTGTGTGTGTGTGTGTGTGTGTGTGTGTGTGTGTGTGTGTGTGTGTGTGTGTGTGTGTGTGTGTGTGTGTGTGTGTGTGTGTGTGTGTGTGTGTGTGTGTGTATGTGTGTACTCACCTATTTGTACTCACCTATTTGTGGTTGCAGGGGTCGAGTCCTAGCTCCTGGCCCCGCCTCTTCACCGGTTGCTACTAGGCCCTCTCTCTCCCCGCTCCATGAGCTTTATCAAACCTCGTCTTAAAACTGTGTATGGTTCCTGCCTCCACTACGTCATTTTCTAGGCTATTCCACTGCCTTACAACTCTATGACTGAAGAAATACTTCCTACTATCTCTCTGACTCATTTGTGTCTTCAACTTCCAATTGTGGCCTCTTGTTTCTGTGTCCCCTCCCTGGAACATCCTGTCTTTGTCCACCTTGTCTATTCCACGCAGTATTTTATATGTCGTTATCATGTCTCCCCTGACCCTCCTGTCCTCCAGTGAGGTCAGGCCGATTTCCCTTAATCTTTCTTCATAGGACATTCCCCTTAGCTCTGGAACTAACCTTGTCGCAAACCTTTGTACTTTCTCTAGTTTCCTGACGTGCTTTATCAAGTGCGGGTTCCAAACAGGTGCTGCATACTCCAGTATGGGCCTGACATACACGGTGCACAGTGTCTTGAATGATTCCTTACTAAGGTATCGGAATGCTGTTCTCAGGTTTGCCAGGCGCCCATATGCTGCAGCAGTTATCTGATTGATGTGTGCTTCCGGAGACATGCTCGGTGTTATACTCACCCCAAGATCTTTCTCCTTGAGTGAGGTTTGCAGTCTTTGGCCACCTAGCCTATACTCTGTCTGTGGTCTTCTGTGCCCCTCCCCCATCTTCATGACTTTGCATTTGGCAGGATTAAATTCGAGAAGCCATTTGCTGGACCAGGTGTCCAGTCTGTCCAGGTCTCTTTGAAGTCCTGCCTGGTCCTCATCAGATTTAATTCTCCTCATTAACTTCACATCATCTGCAAACAGGGACACTTCTGAGTCTAACCCTTCCGTCATGTCGTTCACATATACCAAAAATAGCACTGGTCCTAGGACCGACCCCTGTGGGACCCCGCTCGTCACAGGTGCCCACTGTGATACATCATTACGTACCATGACTCGTTGTTGCCTCCCTGTCAGGTATTCTCTGATCCATTGCAGTGCCCTTCCTGTTATATGCGCCTGATGCTCTAGCTTCTGCACTAATCTCTTGTGAGGAACTGTGTCAAAGGCCTTCTTGCAGTCCAAGAAGATGCAATCAACCCACCCCTCTCTCTCTTGTCTTACTTCTGTTATTTTATCATAAAACTCCAGAAGGTTTGTGACACAGGATTTGCCTTCCGTGAATCCGTGCTGGTTGGCATTTATACTCCTGTTCCGTTCCAGGTGCTCCACCACTCTCCTCCTGATAATCTTCTCCATAATTTTGCATACTATACACGTCAATGACACAGGTCTATAGTTTAGTGCCTCTTTTCTGTCTCCTTTTTTAAAAATGGGAACTACATTTGCCGTCTTCCATACCTCAGGTAGTTGCCCAGTTTCCAGGGATGTGTTGAAGATTGTGGTAAGTGGCACGCACAACATATCTGCTCCCTCTCTAAGGACCCACGGGGAGATGTTGTCTGGTCCCATTGCCTTTGAGGTATCGATGTCCCTTAGCAGTTTCTTCACCTCCTCCTCATCTGTATGTATGTCGTCCAACACTTGTTGGTGTATTCCTTGCTGGTGTCCCCATCTGGTCTGTGCCCCCAGAGTCCTTCCTTTCTCTACTGTAAATACTTCCTTAAATCTCGTGTTGAGCTTCTCACATACCTCTTGATCGTTTCTTGTGAGTTCTCCACCTTCCTTCCTCAGCCTTATCACCTGGTCCTTGACTGTTGTCTTCCTCCTAATGTGGCTATACAGCAGTTTCGGGTCAGATTTGACTTTCGATGCTATGTCGTTTTCATACTGTCGCTGGGCCTCCCTCCTTATCTGTGCATACTCGTTTCTGGCTCTTCTACTAATCTCCTTGTTTTCCTGGGTCCTATGCCTCCTGTACCTTTTCCATTCTCTGTTGCACTTAGTTTTTGCCTCCCTACACCTTCGGGTAAACCAAGGACTCGTTTTGGTCTTCCTATTATTTCCGTTTCCCTTGGGAACAAAACTTTCCTCTGCCTCCTTGCACTTTGTTGCCACATATTCCATCATCTCGTTTACTGATTTTCCTACCATTTCTCTGTCCCACTGAACCTCCTGCAGGAAGTTTCTCATACCTGTGTAGTCCCCCCTTTTATAGTTTGGCCTGTCCCCTTCAGTTCCTGTTACCTTCTCCACTTGTAACTCTACTATATAGTCAAAACTCAGAACCACATGATCGCTAGCTCCAAGGGGCCTCTCATAAGTGATGTCCTCAATGTCTGAACTGCTCAGGGTGAACACAAGATCCAGTCTTGCTGGCTCATCCTCCCCTCTCTCTCTGGTTGTGTCCCTGACATGTTGATGCATGAGGTTTTCAAGTACCACATCCATCATCTTGGCTCTCCATGTTTCGGGACCCCCATGTGGCTCCAGGTTTTCCCAGTCGATCTCCCTGTGGTTGAAATCGCCCATTACCAGTAACTTTGCTCTGCTCGAGTGAGCTCTTCTTGCCACCTCAGCCAGTGTGTCCACCATCACCCTGTTGTTTTCTTCGTACTCCTCTCTTGGCCTCCTGCAGTTCTGTGGTGGGTTATACATCACTCCAATGACTACTTTATGTTCTCCGGACTGAATTGTACCTACAATGTAGTCTCTTTCTCCAATCATGTCCATGCCTTCCATTTCCTCAAATCCCCATCGGTGTTTTATGAGCAGTGCAACCCCTCCTCCCCCTCTACTCCTTCTATCTTTCCTCAGGATCTGATATCCTGTTGGGAAGATTGTGTCTGTTATTGTCTCGGCGAGTTTTGTTTCTGTGACTGCTATGATGTCTGGGGATTTTTCACTGATTCTTTCATTCCACTCCTCATGTTTATTCATTATTCCATCCGCGTTTGTGTACCAAACCTTTAGTTTCTTTTCTATCATTGTGGTCATGCAAGAATATTGGGGTTGGGGGAGCGAGAGCCTTGGTGGGGGCCTATATGGGGCTGTGGTGTAGGTGGGGTTTGTGTTGATGGGGGTGGGGTCAGAATGCCCATAAGGGACAGCTGTTGGGGTGAGGTTTGTGATATGGGGATTGGTGGCAGAGGGAACAGTGAGTGGGTTGTAGTATAGGTTGCTCAGTTGCGTTGGGAATGTCGCGGGTGGAGTCTTTTGGTGGGAGATTCTGTGGGGTGTGTTTGCCCTTCCTCCTGTGTCTGGGTCCTGCTCATTTTCATTGCTTCTCGTTCCTCCTTGCGTCTCTGTACCCTCTCTTTCAGTGTAGTCCTTTCTTCTTGTGTTCTGTCGCGGTCGAGGTATACTCTCTGGTACCCCTCTTTGTCCCTCAGTCTTGCTTTCTCTTGCAGAATCCTGGTTCGAACTGATTCTTCCTTGAAAGTTACTCTGACAGGCCGTATCCTTCCACTCGCAAACC
>NC_091305.1:9322822-9397822 GCF_038502225.1 Cherax quadricarinatus
GAATATAGTGCAGAGAATTCGTAGTTTGGAAGTTAGGAGGAGGTGCGGGATTACCAAAACTGTTGTCCAGAGGGCTGAGGAAGGGTTGTTGAGGTGGTTCGGACATGTAGAGAGAATGGAGCGAAACAGAATGACTTCAAGAGTGTATCAGTCTGTAGTGGAAGGAAGGCGGGGTAGGGGTCGGCCTAGGAAAGGTTGGAGAGAGGGGGTAAAGGAGGTTTTGTGTGCGAGGGGCTTGGACTTCCAGCAGGCATGCGTGAGCGTGTTTGATAGGAGTGAATGGAGACAAATGGTTTTTAATACTTGACGTGCTGTTGGAGTGTGAGCTAAGTAACATTTATGAAGGGGTTCAGGGAAACCGGCAGGCCGGACTTGAGTCCTGGAGATGGGAAGTACAGTGCCTGCACTCTGAAGGAGGGGTGTTAATGTTGCAGTTTAAAAACTGTAGTGTAAAGCACCCTTCTGGCAAGACAGTGATGGAGTGAATGATGGTGAAAGTTTTTCTTTTTCGGGCCACCCTGCCTTGGTGGGAATCGGCCAGTGTGATAATATATATATATATATATATATATATATATATATATATATATATATATATATATATATATATATATATATATATATATATATATATATATAATACACAAACACATGCATACGAACTTTTGTATAGGTTTATAGGCATATAAAAAAATACAATATGACGACCCAACAAATGTATTCTGGGCACGTACACACCATTAAATTTTTATACAACACTGAATAGGACATTTTTACTTAAAAATAATCACCAGTGTGTGTTTTCTAGCATCTAAATGCTGCCCAGATGTGGCACCTCAGGTGTGGCACAACATCCCAACTGTGCCACTAATCCGACACACGTGCCAAGTGGCGCTTAAGAGTCAACGTCCCTTCTGTTTTGGTAAAGAAAAAAATATGTAAGACAGTCTGGTGGCGGAGCAGAAGGTCCAGGTGATAGGTGCCCTGAATAGTCTTTTAATTAATAACATTAATTAAATACAAAGATACCTTTTAGCTAACACTCGAGTACTTCCAGCAGGTACATGGCTACCTCCTGCCTAACATTAAGATATTTCTAGCACGTACACGGATACCTCTTACCCAACACCTAAGTGCTTCTAGCAGATACTGGAGTTTCTCAAATAGGACCGAAGTGTTTTTCTTACACAAGTTAGGACGTTCCTGCAAGATTGGAGTTTTCTAACACATTTTTCCCCGGGTAAGCGACCCACAAAATTCGGCTAACACACAGGTGCCTATTTTTACTGTTAGGTAGAGTTTAAGGAATTCAAAACCTTGTGAGGTTGAGTCGAATGCTCTTACTAGTAAGCTACACGTTACCTCATATCTACTGATGATAGGTGGTGGGGAAGAGTGAGGGGGAAGTGAGTAAAGCGAGGGAAAGAATGAGGGAGGAAAAATGAGGGGAAAGAATGAGGGAGGGAAGAGTGAGGGGAAAAGAGAGATGAAAGAGTGAAAGGGAAAGAGAGAAAAGAGTGGTAAGAATGATAAGGAAAATGAGGGAGGAAAAAGGGAAAAAGAATGAAGGAGTGAGGGGAAAGAATGAGGGAGGAAAGAGTAAATGGGAAAAAGTGAAGGAAGAAAAAGCACGGGAAAAGAGTGAGGAGGGGAAAGAACGAGGAAAAAGTGAGAGGAAAGAATGAGAGATAATAGTTGGGAAAGAATGAGGGAGGAAACAGTGAGGGGAAAGAAGGGAAAGAATGATTTAGCGTGAAAGAGGAGAAAGAATGATGGAGGGTGAAACAGTGGAAAGAATGCAGAACGAAAGAGAGGAAACAATGATGGACGATGGTGAAAGAAAGGAAAGAATGAGGGAACAAAGAGTAAGGCCAAATAGTTAGTGGGAAAAAATGAGGGAGGAGCGATGGGGAAAGGGGAAATAATAATGGAGAAAAGCGAGGGGGAAAGAATTATAGAGGAAAGAAGGGGAAAGAATGACAGAGGAAAGCGTGATGGGTAAAGAGTGAGAGTGAAAGAATGAAGAAGGAGGGGTGGAAGAAGAAAAAAAACTGAGGTTTTTTCAGTCAAATACAGAGGCAGCAGGTGTAATCAGTCCATCAACCTTCTAGAAATAGTATTTGAGGTGGTCAGTCTCTCAGCCTGGAGAAGAGTTCAGCTCCATAACCTGGAACGACATCGTTCCAGATCATGGAACGATATCGTACCCCAGAAGTCAGGCAACTACAGCATGTCCAGTACCCTGGCCAAAAAACTGTTACACAGCAGTGACACACACATTAAATGGCATCAACTGCGCAAGGGAGTACTGCAGGAGGCCGGTATACATGTATTTGTCCAACCTATTTAGAGATTACCCAGAAAGTTCCCTTTAATGTGATATTCCACTTTTGGCCTATACTCACCTGATCTTTTGCACTGTGACTAGGGAAGTATGGTAATACCAACACAAAGTAAAGATATACATGCACAAGATATTCCTGAGGGAACATTTGGCTTCTCGTATCGAAATATGTCCTGAAATGTGCATGTGTTTTTGTCTACTTTTGCCCTATATACACTGCTTATTCTAGCTTCTTTTTAAAAGGTTAGAAGAAGCCACTCGTACAAAACATTGCGTTATTATCTTAATCAGTGTTTACACAATTTTTACCTAAAACAATAATGCTATGAAAGCTGACACAGACATAAATACCCGCACTACAACTTTATATATAAAACAACCACTGTGAAAGAGTAGTGAAATTCCAAGCGCTTTCGTGATTAGTCACGAAAGCGCTTGGAATTTCACTACTCTTTCACAGTGGTTGTTTTGCATATTTTAAAATCACCTGTTTACTGTGATCTTATTGCATATATATATATATATATATATATATATATATATATATATATATATATATATATATATATATATATATATATATATATATATATATATATATAATATATATATATATATATATAATATATATATAAATAATATATATATTATATATATATATATAATATATATATATATATATATATATATAATATATATATATTATATATATATATATAATATATATATATATATATATATAATATATATATATTATATATATATATAATATATATATATATATATATATATATATATATATATATATATATATATATATATATATATATATATATATATATCCGTCTCTTTCACACACGTGCATACATACATAAAACCTTGGATAGGTGTTTCAGGTACGGGCAGAAATAGAAGTCGAGATTTGTTTATCTGAACACGGAGCCCGAGTAAATGGACTCTTGATAAACATATACGAGTATTATGTCAGATCAAAGGGCACTTGTAAGTAGTAAGACTCTTAACACAGAATGTACTAAGCAAGAATCGTAGCCACACACAGGCGCGTGAGACGAAGGATGGCATGGTAATGGTAGAGGTGGCTCAAAAGAAGACATGTCCTGAAACAAATATTAATCAGATGGTGACACAAACACCAGGAAGGGTCAGAAAAATATCGAAAGAAATGTTGGAGGGGCCAGTAAGGGATGCGACCACTCAGTAATGTTAAGATTATTAGGTGCACCCGAAATGGGATGACTGTAGTGGTTGCCACATTTTTTTTTAAATCCCTGTAAGGTTTCAGGACGATAACTTTCAAACTTTTCTGATAACTTTCAAACTTTTAATGCTTTATTGTACTTAGAGGAAGGCCCAGATTTTTACTGGACTGTGTTGGTGCCTACTTTTTAAATTAAAATAATAAGCGGTTTCCATGTGATAACTTGAGAACGGCTCTTCTGATCAATTAACTTTTTCGAGAAACGTTTTGATTGTACGTATGTGCCAATTTGCCAATTATATTAAAAAATGGGTACTATTTCTCATAGCTTGAGAACGCCTCTTCTAAACATCATTAAACTTAAAATGCTGATTGATATATTGCAAAGGAAATACTTTATGTAATAGGCTTCAAAGCTTCATTGCAAGTGTATTCTGCTAATAGGAACGTTTAATGCTATTGAACTGTGTGTGCCAATATGCCAGTTTTATTAAACAAATTTAACTATTTGTTTCTGTGTAATTAATGGAGAATACCGTACCTGAAAGGATTCAAATTCTTAACACTTGTGTATTGCACTTAGTGAAAGGTTTGGATTTCTAGTGGACATCGTAAGTTCAAAATTTATCACTTTAATTTAAAACCGACACTTCTGAAGCACCAAGATATTGTTGTAACAACGTGAAAACTTCAATCAAACGTCTTACCTTCTTATCTCTACCCTTTTTTTTCGCTAATTCTTTCGTCGTTTACAATATTTTTCCCTTGAATTTCATAAAATTATACTGTCTTAACTCTACTTCTTTCCGCTAATTCTTTCGCCGTTTACAATATTTTTTTCCCCTTGTACTTCACAAAATTAAGAACGCTGTATAGCCCTTGTGGCTTAGCGCTTCTTTTTTATTATAATAATAATAATTCACAAAATTAAGCCGATTCATAATCTTAATTTATCATAAAGATAAATTTACTATTTTCAGTGATATTACCAATGTCATGTGTTCCATTTTTCCTAACATATGGACACTGTATTGCATTTTCCTAACCTTGCCAGTAAGTAGTGTAGTTTGTGACTTCATTTACTATCCATAATGTTTCGTAGAGCTTTGACTTTTATTTTTGAAAAATTAAATAAATAATCCGTGTTTTCGTATTTTGTTTTTAAATCCAAAATAACTTGTGTACTTATTTTAAAACTGTACTTTATTTTAAATACAAAGACATATAATGTATTTAAAATAATTTGGCATGAGGAAAGGCGCCTTACCCCCTCCCTCCCCCCATTTACAACGTTAGAGCACAGCTACGTTACTGAATACAACGTAAACCAGAGCAACTGAATAATAAATATGCAGAGAAGAAGAAAAATAAACATTTAACACAAGAGAAATACTAGTGAAGAAACGTAAAGGAAAACGGACAATCTTGCAACATAAAAATCGATAAGTATGAGATAAAAAAAAAAGATCAAGTTAAATTCCATCAACATACTAGAAAGAGGTTGTCAAATGTGAAGTGGAAAGATACAACATTTAATAAAATGACTATTTATTTCAAGAAATATCGCCAATAGTAAGTTATATTTATTGTTTCAAAAGTCCCCACAACCCGTCTGCATCAAAGGCAATTTATTTTTTTTTTCATTTTTTAAACTTCTGTAGCCAAAAAAAAAAAAATATTTTCTTGGTAAAACCATTACTCCAGCGCTAACAAATTTCACAACTTGCTATATACCTCAAAAGTCTTTGCAGTACGGTAAGTCGCTCTGCTCTGCCTTTCGGTATTCGTAGTTGGAAAATATTACTTGCAGACTTTGTATCGTAAATATTTCCCAAGAGAAGTGTTACAAGCACCGCTCGTCCACTTTCTACAACGCTCTTTTCAAAGGTCACACCATTCAAATAACCAACAGATGAAATTGTACAATTCCTTCCAGATGGATATGGAAGCCAATCCTTTCTGAGTTCTCTCTCTCTTCTTCACCCTTAGATTGGAAAATTTCTTTTCACAAGCTTTGATATGAAGCCTCCTGTCGTCTGCATTCCCAAGCAATCTGATTTTTCATCGCCATGACTTTCTCCTCTGGAACCAAACGCCTCCAAGCAAGTCAAAATCTTTTGACGCCGAGAAAAGCGATTACGTAAATAATTTAAACAGCACTTCCATACATATAAATTCCCTGAAAAATAGCCTGACCCTTGAAAGATATGAAAACTAGGTAAAGTAAAAAAAAATCTTATATTAAACAGTTAAGTTAAAGAGTGTTTTGAAATAAAGTTTAAAATTACGAAGATTTCATTATGAATTTCTCTTCCCTGTTACCGCACCATTACTTAACTGCCTTCTACCATCTTAATTTATCTCCATCCATCCCCTTCCTTCTTTCCCCACCCACCTTTTTCATTCCTTTCCCCATAAAGCTAAAAACAGCTCAACACAAGCAACATACGAAGCCAGGATATAAGCCAAAAATTTATTGAAAAATTAGCTGAATCAGGTTTGTAAATGAAATGTACAAGAGTTGAGAAATAAAGAGGACCTTAGCGCTCTCATGAATGATGAACGAGGATGAGAAGGAAGAATGTAAGCATAGCTGAAGCCTGCGAACCATGGGTAAGGACTAAAAATCATGGGTGAGGACTGAGAAGCATAGGTGAGGACTGAGAAGGATGGATGAGAACAGAGAAGCATTAGTGAGAAGTGGGAAGCAGACTTAAGAACTGGAAAAAATGGGTTAGGGTTGGGAAGCAGAAGTGAGAATTGGGAAGCATGGGTGAAAACTGGGAAACATGAGTTAAGACTGGGAAGGATGGAAGAGTGTGGAAGGGTAGGTCAACGCGTTTGACTCGCAACCGTAATGAAATGAGTTCGATTACTGAGCAAAAGATGCAAATACAAGACGCAGACCATTTGTTGAACCCAACTGCTGAGTGCTTCTTGGAAGGATGAACACACTGTAAGAGAATCACAAAGTGCTAATCAATTATTTTTGTAACTCTATAAACAGCAACACGATTAGCCGTGTAAAAACAGTGATATCCTCATTACAGTTCATCACCAAATTCATCTGTTTACTTTATGGCTAAGGATGGGAAAAATAATCTTTGAAGCTGACCATCTCTAACAACTTTCAGTGAGCTTGTTGAGTTTGGAAAAAGTAACACTAGAAATCTAAGATAAATTTGGCAAATTTCGTTTTATAGATCAGATTGGTGTTGCTAATGGGAAGCGTAGCCAGTCATACTTAGATAATAAATCATATGTACTATGAAGACAAGGCAGGTGTCTCCTTATTTTAAGAAAGAGATGAATCACTTAACAGGCTCGACATCTTGAATGTTTGCCTAGGAGTAGAAATTAATAGTAAACAGAAATAGAGATGCAACCTGGCACATTTGGGATTCGGTCAAAATTATATCACCAGCTGAACTGCAGAGGAGAATACTAATGTCAATTGCTAACGACAACATAGTTTAATATTGTGGTTAATGTTATTTATATTTGCAATTCTTCGTTTTAATATGTCCTTTTTATAGGCTGCTACCCGTGTTTTATAATTACCTAAAACTCTAAAGGAAGTAAATTTGAGCGAGAATACCGAAAACTATACATTTCGCCCTTACCTGGAGGTTACCTGGAGGTTATTCCGGGGATCAACGCCCCCGCGGCCCGGTCCATGACCAGGCCTCCCGATGGATCAGGGCCTGATCAACTAGGCTGTTAATGCTGGCCGCACGCAGTCCAACGTACGAGCCACAGCCCGGCTGATCCGGCACTTACTTTAGGTATCTGTCCAGCTCTCTCTTGAAGGCAGCCAGGGGTTTATTGGCAATTCCTTACATACTTTATTACCTAATACTTCTTATACTTTTGAAATACCTTACCAATCCTGTGTGTGCTATCCATAAACAGAAACCTGTTGTAATTTTCTCCAGTATAGCAAACTTTGTATACCTTTATTAAACCAAAATAAAAATAATATTCCATATCTCTTATCAGTAACTCTAAACTCTTGTGATGAAGATAACTTATCCTTCCTACTTCTTATGTCTTATTCCATCTTCGATCTAAGATAAAAAAAAAAACTAATAATATTTTTGAGATGAAACAAATAGATTTATTATTTAAAATTTCAAGGAAAGAGAGTTACAGGAAAAAGTTAAAATAATTTTTGCGTTCAAAGTAACTTGTTACACCCGAGTGCCTCAGCAAAAGAATGAAATTTATAGAATTTTTTTTTTTTTATTATCACACCGGCCGATTCCCACCAAGGCAGGGTGGCCCGAAAAAGAAAAACTTTCACCATCATTCACTCCATCACTGTCTTGCCAGAAGGGTGCTTTACACTACAGTTTTTAAACTGCAACATTAACACCCCTCCTTCAGAGTGCAGGCACTGTACTTCCCATCTCCAGGACTCAAGTCCGGCCTGCCGGTTTCCCTGAATCCCTTCATAAATGTTACTTTGCTCACACTCCAACAGCACGTCAAGTATTAAAAACCATTTGTCTCCATTCACTCCTATCAAACACGCTCACGCATGCCTGCTGGAAGTCCAAGCCCCTCGCACACAAAACCTCCTTTACCCCCTCCCTCCAACCCTTCCTAGGCCGACCCCTACCCCGCCTTCCTTCCACTACAGACTGATACACTCTTGAAGTCATTCTGTTTCGCTCCATTCTCTCTACATGTCCGAACCACCTCAACAACCCTTCCTCAGCCCTCTGGACAACAGTTTTGGTAATCCCGCACCTCCTCCTAACTTCCAAACTACGAATTCTCTGCATTATATTCACACCACACATTGCCCTCAGACATGACATCTCCACTGCCTCCAGCCTTCTCCTCGCTGCAACATTCATCACCCACGCTTCACACCCATATAAGAGCGTTGGTAAAACTATACTCTCATACATTCCCCTCTTTGCCTCCAAGGACAAAGTTCTTTGTCTCCACAGACTCCTAAGTGCACCACTCACTCTTTTTCCCTCATCAATTCTATGATTCACCTCATCTTTCATAGACCCATCCGCTGACACGTCCACTCCCAAATATCTGAATACGTTCACCTCCTCCATACTCTCTCCCTCCAATCTGATATTCAATCTTTCATCACCTAATCTTTTTGTTATCCTCATAACCTTACTCTTTCCTGTATTCACCTTTAATTTTCTTCTTTTGCACACCCTACCAAATTCATCCACCAATCTCTGCAACTTCTCTTCAGAATCTCCCAAGAGCACAGTGTCATCAGCAAAGAGCAGCTGTGACAACTCCCACTTTGTGTGTGATTCTTTATCTTTTAACTCCACACCTCTTGCCAAGACCCTCGCATTTACTTCTCTTACAACCCCATCTATAAATATATTAAACAACCACGGTGACATCACCCATCCTTGTCTAAGGCCTACTTTTACTGGGAAAAAATTTTCTTCTTTCCTACATACTCTAACTTGAGCCTCACTATCCTCGTAAAAACTCTTCACTGCTTTCAGTAACCTACCTCCTACACCATACACTTGCAACATCTGCCACATTGCCCCCCTATCCACCCTGTCATACGCCTTTTCCAAATCCATAAATGCCACAAAGACCTCTTTAGCCTTATCTAAATACTGTTCACTTATATGTTTCACTGTAAACACCTGGTCCACACACCCCCTACCTTTCCTAAAGCCTCCTTGTTCATCTGCTATCCTATTCTCCGTCTTACTCTTAATTCTTTCAATTATAACTCTACCATACACTTTACCAGGTACACTCAACAGACTTATCCCCCTATAATTTTTGCACTCTCTTTTATCCCCTTTGCCTTTATACAAAGGAACTATGCATGCTCTCTGCCAATCCCTAGGTACCTTACCCTCTTCCATACATTTATTAAATAATTGCACCAACCACTCCAAAACTATATCCCCACCTGCTTTTAACATTTCTATCTTTATCCCATCAATCCCGGCTGCCTTACCCCCTTTCATTTTACCTACTGCCTCACGAACTTCCCCCACACTCACAACTGGCTCTTCCTCACTCCTACAAGATGTTATTCCTCCTTGCCCTATACACGAAATCACAGCTTCCCTATCTTCATCAACATTTAACAATTCCTCAAAATATTCCTTCCATCTTCCCAATACCTCTAACTCTCCATTTAATAACTCTCCTCTCCTATTTTTAACTGACAAATCCATTTGTTCTCTAGGCTTTCTTAACTTGTTAATCTCACTCCAAAACTTTTTCTTATTTTCAACAAAATTTGTTGATAACATCTCACCCACTCTCTCATTTGCTCTCCTTTTACATTGCTTCACCACTCTCTTAACTTCTCTCTTTTTCTCCATATACTCTTCCCTCCTTGCATCACTTCTACTTTGTAAAAACTTCTCATATGCTAACTTTTTCTCCCTTACTACTCTCTTTACATCATCATTCCACCAATCGCTCCTCTTCCCTCCTGCACCCACTTTCCTGTAACCACAAACTTCTGCTGAACACTCTAACACTACATTTTTAAACCTACCCCATACCTCTTCGACCCCATTGCCTATGCTCTCATTAGCCCATCTATCCTCCAATAGCTGTTTATATCTTACCCTAACTGCCTCCTCTTTTAGTTTATAAACCTTCACCTCTCTCTTCCCTGATGCTTCTATTCTCCTTGTATCCCATCTACCTTTTACTCTCAGTGTAGCTACAACTAGAAAGTGATCTGATATATCTGTGGCCCCTCTATAAACATGTACATCCTGAAGTCTACTCAACAGTCTTTTATCTACCAATACATAATCCAACAAACTACTGTCATTTCGCCCTACATCATATCGTGTATACTTATTTATCCTCTTTTTCTTAAAATATGTATTACCTATAACTAAACCCCTTTCTATACAAAGTTCAATCAAAGGGCTCCCATTATCATTTACACCTGGCACCCCAAACTTACCTACCACACCCTCTCTAAAAGTTTCTCCTACTTTAGCATTCAAGTCCCCTACCACAATTACTCTCTCACTTGGTTCAAAGGCTCCTATACATTCACTTAACATCTCCCAAAATCTCTCTCTCTCCTCTGCATTCCTCTCTTCTCCAGGTGCATACACGCTTATTATGACCCACTTCTCGCATCCAACCTTTACTTTAATCCACATAATTCTTGAATTTACACATTCATATTCTCTTTTCTCCTTCCATAACTGATCATTTAACATTACTGCTACCCCTTCCTTTGCTCTAACTCTCTCAGATACTCCAGATTTAATCCCATTTATTTCCCCCCACTGAAACTCTCCTACCCCCTTCAGCTTTGTTTCGCTTAGGGCCAGGACATCCAACTTCTTTTCATTCATAACATCAGCAATCATCTGTTTCTTGTCATCCGCACTACATCCACGCACATTTAAGCAACCCAGTTTTATAAAGTTTTTCTTCTTCTCTTTTTTAGTAATTGTATACAGGAGAAGGGGTTACTAGCCCATTGCTCCCGGCATTTTAGTCGCCTCATACGACACGCATGGCTTACGGAGGAAAGATTCTTTTCCACTTCCCCATGGACAATAGAAGAAATAAAAAAGAACAAGAGCTATTTAGAAAAAGGAGAAAAACCTAGATGTATGTATATATATATATGCATGTGCGTGTCTGTGAAGTGTGACCAAAGTGTAAGTAGGAGTAGCAAGATATCCCTGTTATCTTAGCGTGTTTATGAGACAGAAAAAGAAACCAGCAATCCTACCATCATGCAAAACAGTTACAGGTTTTTGTTTCACAGTCATCTGGCAGGACGGTAGTACTTCCCTGGGTGGTTGCTGTCTACCAACCTACTACCTATAAATTTAAATTTAAATTTATAGAATATCAAAACCAAATAATTGTTAAAACACTCGATCAATAAATGAAATTGAGCAGTCTAATGTCGGGTTATTAGAGAGAGTTGAGCCAGGCGGGCGGGCGGCCAGGCAAACAGACAGCTGCGGTCTATGTTTACACAAAAGATAAATGGGTTGAAGTGGCTGGAATGGATGAAACTAACAAGGATATTGGAGGCATGAGGATAGGGTGGCGGAAATGATGAAGCTCGAGAATATACAGGCTTATTTATATTGATGGAGAGATGATAAACCCAGCCAGTTGATTTATGTTTAGCAACTGGAGTCACTATAATCAAGGTAGTCATGTGTCCCGTAAGACCAGTCCTCTCTACCTCCACGCACTTACAAGGAACAATACAGAGTGCGGCACAAATATCTAATGCAGTTCTAATGAAGCCACCCCTCAAGGAAGGTTCCTTGATGTTGGTGAGGGGCTCTTGATTTAGGGAATTGGATTTGTGCTCCAGTTTCCCAAATTAAGCCTGAATACCTTCCACATCCCCTCCCCAGGCGCTGTATAATCCTCTGGGTTTAGCGCTTCCCCCTTGATTATAATAATAATAATCTAATGAAGCCAAACAGAAGAGGTATTCTGTAGTTATTGTACGGAGGCCGATATCCCAATTGATTAAATATATCTGGTAAAACAGGGATTACACAGCCCCATAAAATTATGAACCTTCCTTTAAGCAAAGTAAACAAGCGCCAAGTTTAAAGCCGTTCAAAATTTCTTTTCTCAAGTTATTGGCATCGATGTATTTAATTAAGGAGACCGGATGGGGCAATCACGAATTATTGCATGAAAATCAATACTTCATCTTCTCAATTTCAATAAAATTGACACATTAGCACTTACACAACCCAAGATCAACTCAAACCTTTATCTAAAATACACCAGCGTTTAAGGTTTGAAGTCAATCATAAGAGGCATTTTTGCAGTTACTGCACTGAAAACGATTTCTTTAACACTGGAACAATAAAAACTACACAACTCAAAATCAATGCAAATCTTCCACTGAGGAAAATACACCCGTGCTAAACTTTTGACTCCGACTAAGTGGCATTATCCAATTATCGCACATGATCCAACAATTATCGCACATAATCCAACAATTATCGCACATAATCCAACAATTCCAAGCTAGTAAAGTGAAACTTACATAACATACACAGGACGTTAAAAATTAAAGAAGTTACGAAAAGGCATACTCAAATCATTTCACTGAACTTACAACACCACTTAAGAATAAAACTGGAAAATTAACACCCACACATTCTAATAACAATCCCAGCCTTCCGAGTAGGATACGCCAGTGATGAAAATTTTAAGCCGATCAGAAGAGGCTTTCTCAGAGTATCGTACGGAAAACAAAATTAGGAATAGCTAAATATAACTGACAAAAGGCACATGCTCATCCCATAGTTCCATGAAGCTGATAAGATCAGGCATCAAAATATAAACGAAAACCTTGAAGAAAACTTGAGAAAAAAAATGAAAATCGCGAGTTTTCAATATTTCTCACTTTGATTTTCTCAGTGATATTCAATTTTAAATTTTCTACACTACTTTAAGTTAATTTTTCTAAACTGGAATTTGTATACCTCCTATGAGATACCAGACAAAGACAACTGAGTGGATTAAGTAACATTTTTTACAAATTAATACTTACACAGTTCAATAAGAATCCAAAGCTTTACTCAAATAGCCCGAACTTAGGAGAGAGAAGCTTACGACGACGTTTCGGTCCAAATTGCACCATTTAAAAGTCACACTAATACACGAAGCCAGTATATATATATATATATATATATATATATATATATATATATATATATATATATATATATATATATATATATATATATATACATATATATATATATATATATATATATATATATATATATATATATACATATATATATATATATATATATATATATATATATATATATATATATATATATATATATATATATATATATATATACAGGAGAGGGGGGCAGGTACGGGACCAAGAGAGGAAGAAAAAAGGAAGTGGAGAGGTAGTGGTCTACCTGGAGGGCATTCCGGGAGTCAACGTCTCCGCGCCCGGTCCATGATCAGGCCTCCGGGTGGATCAGGGCCTGATCAACCAGGCTGCTGCTGCTGGTCGCACGTAGTCCAACGTACGAACCACAGCCCTGCTGATCCGGCACTGACTTCAGGTATCTGTCCAGCTCCCTCTTGAAGACAACCAGGGGCCTTTTGGTAATTTCCCTTATGGCTGGTGGGAGGCTGCTGAACAGTCTTGGGCCCCAAACACTTACTGTGTTTTCTCTTAGTGTACCAATGACGCCCTTACTTTTCACCGGGGGTATTTTGCATAGCCTGCCAAGTCTTTTGCTTTCGTAGGGAGTGATTTGTGTGTGCAGATTAGGGACCAGTTCCTCCAGGATCTTCCAGGTGTAGATTATGATGCATCTCTCTCGCCTGCGCTCCAGTGAGTACAAGTCAAGTGTTTCCAGGCGTTCCCAGTAGTTAAGGTGTTTAATGGAACTCATATGTACAGTAAAGGTTCTCTGTACATTCTCTAAAGCTGCAGTTTCATCTGCCTTGAATGGGGATGTTAATGTACAGCAGTATTCCAGCCTAGAGAGAGCAAGTGATTTAAAAAGAATCATCACTGGCTTGGCATCTCTTGTCTTGAATGTTCTCGTTATCCATCCTATCAGTTTCCTCGCAGATGTGATAGTGGCACTGTTGTGGTCCTTGAAGGTGAGATCTTCGGACATTACAACTCCCAGATAGAAGTAATGCTGGTAGTGGAAGTAGTAGTAATTAGGGGTAGTAGTAGTAGTAGTGATAGAAGTAAGGAGAGTTGTGGTAGTGGCACAAGAGACAGAAAGGAGAGTGAAGCGAGGTAATAGTACAGCAATATTGAGGGTCTGATGCTGATCGAATCAGGCATTTACAAATTATTGCATTAACAAATATTTCCATTTTCCCAATTTCTTGAACAAAATTGGTAAAGTAACATCTACACAGCCGAAAATCAATCCAGATCTTTTCCTAGGATCAACCAGTGTTTAAGGTTTAAAGTCGAGCAAAAAGGGGCATTTTCTAGTTACTGCAAGGAACCCAATTTATTTAATAAAACTAGCAACTTAAAATTTACACAGACCCAACCCTCCTCAGAGAAAAGTTGCATTCACATAAAGTTTGAAGCCAATCAGAAGAGGCCAACAATTCCAAGGTTAACTAATAGTATGTTAGTGAACTGGCAAATTTGCATCGACACAGGATACCATGCTATCCGTAAGATGCATCAACCATTAAAGATTGAAGTTGATCAGAAAAAGGCTTTCTCAAATTATCACATGGATACACAAATGAAGAAATGTGTATATAAAACTGACCAAGGGCACCTGCACATGCCATCATTTGTCTGAACTTTTACCTTTGATGAGTTTCGAGAATCTTACTACTCCCAGAGCCTGACTTCCTGCAGCAACAACCTGGTCAACCAGGCTGTTGCTGCCGGAGGCCCGCTTCCTCACATTTCCATCAAAGCCTGGTTAATCTGGCACCTGGTGAAGATGCTTGTCCAGTTTCCTCTTGAAGACTTCTACACTTGTTCCAGCAGTGTTTCTGATATCTTCTGGTAAGTTGTTGAATAATCTGGGGCCACGGATGTTGATACAGCGTTCCCTTGTTGTGCCCATCGCACCCCTGCTACAACAGTTTGAAAATTTAAGCCGATTGCATGAGTCATTCAAATTATAAACGAAAGCCGTTAAGAAAAAAAAAATTATCATCTACTTCAGGGATACCAAATAATGTAGACTCGTATTTGCAAAAAAAAAAAATCCTTACATCACACGGAAAATAAGAAATGTATATATATATTTATACATTCGTATAAATATATATATACATAACTGAACTTCATACTTCATCTCAAATATGTCACTGAGAATGAGTGAACGATGTTACCATGGACAAGTCTAAACGTACGTTGATCTAGCGTACTGAGCTCCATCTTGATGAATGTCGCTCGCAGAATCCTTCTACTGTTACTGTGTCAACAAGCTTTTTGACCTACTCCCTCGTAAATCAGCCTTTGCACCACACTATAAATTTCAATTGGCATGCCATTTCCTCTTTAAATTTAAATCAGTGGGCCCTCTCTCTTTCTCTTTCTCTCTCTCTCTTGCCGTTGTCTGTCTCCTTCCAATTCCCGCGTCAATAAAATTGCACAAAATTTCATTACCTTATGTATAAAGTGCACATACACTACCAAGTCGAATGTCACATCAAACTGTAAAACCAGTAGCAATATTCAGCCTAAGTACTGAGGTGAGCTTATCCAGTTAATGGAAAGGCTTATCCCTTCTTTGGATTATTCAACATTTTTTTTTTTGCTTTCACCCTGCAAAAATCCACACATGCATTTCTAAATTAACATTTAATTGATCTTTAATAACGATATTTGATGTTAAGCTGCTTATTAGTTGTCTTTAAGGAAACAACAAAATTGCAAGCCATAAATATTCATTCTAATATGTATGAATTATATATATATATATATATATATATATATATATATATATATATATATATATATATATATATATATATATATATATTTATATGTGTGTGTGTGTGTGTGTGTGTGTGTGTGTGTGTGTGAAAAGCATGCAGCAAAGGGGATAGATGTTTTAGGTTGCTTCGTCAGGAGTATGAAATGGAAAATTCTCAGAGGTCGCAGCAGGCGGCGCCTCAGGACCAGCACCACCACCTCTGCTTACCTCTGAAAAAATTTTCAGCAGTTACGTTTATTAATATCAGAGTATTGTTATATACTTGAAAGCGCTTGGTCTATAACTTTGCTTTTAAAGAAAGTTTTTCGCGTTTGCTTTGAGAGTTTATCTTTTCCCGCACGTTTCACATTTTTGATGTCGAATAATGTTGCTGTCCTAATAACTCTGCGTGTTGTGTGTGTACTCACCTATTTTTAGTTGAAGGGGTCGATTCACAGTTCCTGGCCCAGCCTCTTCGCTAGTCGCTAATAGTGTGTGTGTGTGTGTGTGTGTGTAGAGAGAGAGAGAGAGAGAGAGAGAGAGAAAGTATTACACTGAAGAATCATAGCTATGGAAAATTTAATAATTCCATGCCAGCAAAGCTGGAGTTATTATTACTTGGGAATTACCGTCTCTTAAGATGGTCTAATTCATACACAAGATGAATGGAATTTTTATTTACATCTCCATCACGGGGCAGGCAACAAAATTTATATATATATATATATATATATATATATATATATATATATATATATATATATATATATATATATATATATATATATATATAGATTTATACATACGTATATAGATTTTATATACATATATAGATGGGAAGAAAACTGAACTACGTTATACATGTATATCTAAGAACACATACAAACATACATATATAAACATTGTTTTAGGTGTCCAGTAGCTCGGTTGGTGGCACACTCAACTCACACACTGAGTATCCGTGATTCGATTCCCGGTACGGGTAGAAACATCGGGCGTTTCCTTAACACAAGCTGTCTCTGTTCACCTAGCAGAAAATAGGTATCTGGGTATTAGCCGACTGGTGTGGGTCGCATCCTGGAGACAAAATTAACCTAAGCTGCCCGAAATGCTTTGCATAACAAGGGGCTTTCTATGAAGTATGTCAGAGATGTCATCTGGGTCTGCATAAGATGTATCATGTACGTGTAGAAATAAAGATCATTATTATTATTATTATTATTATTACAATAAGCTCTCGGCATTGATAGGGGATGGAGTGCAAAAGATCATGCTGGGGAGACAGTAATCAAATAAAATATTCTGATAAGAAAATCAAGAAGACAGCTTATAAAATAAGAAGGCAGATACAGAAGTATTAATGTGGGATACCAAGCACCAACCTCACAACGCTGCAGGAGTAATATGTTATGCTTTCGTGGCACACCAGCTTCTGTAAAGTAAATATTATTACCCTCTTCCCGGCAGTAGTAAGAAAACTCTAACCAGCTTTTTCTTCTTTATCAATGATAACAGGGCAAAGTTGGCGATGTTATCATATAAATGGGAGACGGAGAGTAACAGAGTCAGTTTTCTAGCCTCAAGATTAATAAAAATGACGATCCAGTGTGCACCTACCCAGCTATTACATTATTATTATTATTATTATTGTTATTATTATTATTATTATTATTATTATTATTATTATTATTATTATTATTATATTCATGCGAATTCGCTAAGCCCGTAGGGGCCACACAGCATCTAGGCCTCTAGGGACTGGGAGATAATCCGTTCAATCCGAGGAGAAAGAGGGCTACAAATCTTGTTCAAGAACCAATTACAAGAATCAAGGAATCTCTTGAAGGCACTAATTCACGAATGTAAAAGCACATGTTCAAATTATCTCTGATGGACCAAATCCTCGCGAACTCTCCCGTGCAGAACTATGCATTTACACGTTTTGATTTGTGCATTTATTGTTGCTGTTTTTATAAAGGAAAACCTATTCGGTACGTAAAATATTTACATGGTGCGCGCATTCCCCGTCTCCAACACACAAGACTGCTCTTAAAAGTGTCTCTCATAAATGACCATTTAAGAATAATGCAATGTTTTGATAGACACACATTATCCAAGTAAACCTGCACCCAAATTAAAATATAATCTTACTATCAAAGCATAATCATACAAGGAAACAACAGTAAATGTGTCTAAACATTCTGAGCATCACATAATAACTTTGGATGAAAAATGTACTTTAGTACATAATCCCTGGAAATAACATATAAGTAAAATTAAAACTGAGGAGGTACTGTTACCTTATATACAATAGCACGAGATATACGTGGAGGTTACCTGGAGGTTACCCTGGAGGTTATTCCGGGGATCAACGCCCCCGCGGCCCGGTCCATGACCAAGCCTCATAACTACAGTTAAAATATACAGCATGATGTAAAGCCAATTATTTCCTACATTTTGAATATTGTAACAGACGTAACAGAGTCTAACTTTGTGTACAGCCCAACAAAATCTAATCAGGAAACTAGCACCTCTAATAACGAAATGAAATAAATAATAAGTAGAAAGATATAAGTGGTAACTTGAGGAATGAAACGCTTGTGCAACATTTGGGAATCTTTATTGAGGAAACGTTTCGCCAGCCAGCATCCTCAATAAAGATTCCCAAATGTTGACGAGTGCCTCATTCTTCAGCTTGTAGGTTTTGTAAGCAAAACCTACAAGTGGTAACTTGCATAACCCGAACGTGTATATCTCTCAGTGTATATACACAGTTTTCTGTTTACCCTATTTTAGGGATTAAAGTATTCCTGACCTGATAATATGTAAGTCTCAATGACCCTTGTTCATCCGACAGATTTTTAACCTAATAAACTAACCAACCAAACGTCATTTGAAAAGCTCTGTCAGGAAATAAAGAAGCAAAACTATTTATGTTTAACACAGTAACTTCATATCTCATATATAGCAATGACTAACATGAGGCGAAATGTATTACAGGCATGACAGTCCTGCTCTAAAACCATGCTGGTTTGGGTTATACCGAGTGTGTTGGTCCATGAAATTTTTAATCTCCCGTCTCATTTTTATGATGTGGGATGTTACGACCACTGGTCTATAATTTTTAGCTAGTGCTCTACTACCTCCCTTATGCGAAGGAGTTATGTCTGCACTCTTTAAGATCTAGGCTCTTTCTCCAAAGAATACTGAGGGCTCGTGCTTGTGATACTTTGCACATTTTTTTATAAACAGAGCATTCTATGAATCTGGACCAGGTGCTGAGTTAGTGGGTATGTTACCTGAGAGACCTCAGTTATCATATTAATGGTATACGATACTGACAGGCTGATAACACATGTGCACGGAGCGGCGAGTCCAGAAGCATTGAATCGAACCCTGCAACTACAAATTGGTGACTACACACGCACAACAAACACCCAACACCATACACAACAGGCCAAGTGTCGATCGACAAGTACCTATGATAACTAGTAATTACACACACCATAAGCAGATAAGCTACAAAAGCCCTGACCTGATCAAGCCATGTAGATATATTGTGATAGTAGGACGCACTGATTGTTGGCGGACGCCGAGACAGCGATGAGCCAGTAATCACTCAGTGGATTAATGGACACTGGATGCTGTTCCTCCATAAATCTTGTCCTCGTGTGTTTTGATTCTCTTTACCTTCCCCTATTCTCTTACTGCTTCCTCTATCATCTTTCTATCTCCCTCTGTCAAGTCTTGTTTATTTATTTCCACGTGGTCAAGTGACCATAATCGCTTAATGATCAATGAATCTCAGTGAAATCAATAGCGCTGCTCGGGAGAGCTTCCCTATCTCTACTCTGGTGTGAGACTATCCAAGTGGTACTCTGTGAACGATGCTGTTTCCCTCTCTCCACAATAGATGGATATTTATTAACCTCCTCTAGGATCACACAGGCCACACTCACCACTGCCCAACATTAATTCAGTTGATATATCATGTGTTAAAAATTACTCTTGCTTTTCGATTGACTAAGACCAAAATATACGTTACAGAAAAAGCTGTAACTGAGACAACGCTTCGCCGTTTTACTTTAAATTAATATTTTAACCAAACATGCAAAACAAGCCGATAAGGGATGGAATATCAGTTCAAGACTGATAGTGGCTAGTTTCGCATTTATTGATAGTTTATTTTCATTAGCCATACCTCATAATTTTAGTGGAAAATTTAGAATTTCCTTAAAATGATCGGAAAACTTAAAAAAAGTGAAAATATTGCTAAGTATCAAGTGTTTTATCTCATGTAAAATATTACATGAAATACTTGGATACTACGCACTATTCTCACGTTTTTGAACTTTATTAGGGAGTTCCAATTATACTACTTAAATTAAGATATATAAAATTAAAATATATATATATATATATATATATATATATATATATATATATATATATATATATATATATATATATATATATATATATATATATATATATATATATATATAATAGCTAGTCCTGCAAATTTCCTTTTCTTAACCATTCTTGACAATAAGGCCTTTAGATCCAGACTATAATAATAACGGCACGGTTCCTGTTAGTTGTCTAAGATGGTGGATTTCTTACCTGGTGACTCTCACCTTTAACTTTTCCAGGGGGGGTTGTGGGGAAAAGGAAAAGGTAAGATTGCAGACAGACAGGATGGGACAGGATGGGACTTACACAGATGACAACAAGGAAATGAGTGAAATATTGAAATCCCAGTACGACTCTGTGTTTAGTGAACCACTAATCGGTCTGAGGATCGACGACCCAAATGATTTCTTCATGAATGAGCCTCAAAACTCCATAAATGTATGCCAGATTTCCGACATTACCCTAACTCCGATAGATTTCGAAAAAGCCATTGACAACATGCCTATGCACTCAGCCCCGGGCCCAGACTCGTGGAACTCTGTTTTCATTAAGAACTGCAAGAAACCCCTCTCGCGTGCCCTAAGTACACTATGGAGGAGGAGCTTGGACATGGGTGAAATTCCACAGTCACTTAAAACAACGGATATAGCCCCACTCCATAAAGGTGGCAGCAAAGCATTAGCTAAGAACTATAGACCAATAGCTCTGACGTCCCACATCATAAAAATCTTCGAAAGAGTGCTAAGAAGCAGGATTGCAAATCACCTGGATTCCCAAAATCTGCACAATCTAGGGCAACATGGGTTCAGGGCAGGTCGCTCCTGCCTCTCACAACTACTAGATCACTATGACATGGCCTTGGATGCACTGGAAGAAAATCAGAATGCAGATGTAATATACACAGACTTTGCAAAAGCATTTGACAAATGCGATCATGGCGTAATAGCCCATAAAATACGTGCTAAAGGAATAACTGGGAAAGTGGGGAGATGGATCTTCAACTTCCTAACAAATCGAGCACAAAGAGTAGTGGTCAACAGAGTTAAATCGGAGGCTGCCATAGTGAAGAGCTCTGTTCCACAAGGCACAGTACTCGCCCCCATCTTATTCCTTATCCTCATATCAGACATAAACAGAGATATACACCACAGCACCGTATCATCCTTTGCGGATGATACTAGGATCTGCATGAGGCTGTCATCTGCTGAGGACGCGGTTAACCTCCAAGAAGATATAAACAAAGTTTTCCAGTGGGCAACGGTAAACAATATGATGTTCAATGAGGACAAATTCCAACTACTCCGTTATGGAAAACTGGAGGAGATAATAACTAGAACAGAGTATACTACTGACTTCGGCCATACAATAGAGCGGAAAAATAATGTAAGGGACCTGGGAGTAGTAATGTCTGAGGATCTCACTTTCAAGGATCACAACAGTGCCACGATCGCACGTGCAAAGAAAATGATAGGATGGATAATGAGAACTTTCAAAACGAGAGATGCCAAGCCCATGATGATCCTTTTCAAATCACTTGTTCTCTCTAGGCTGGAATACTGCTGTACATTAACATCTCCATTCAAAGCAGGTGAAATCGCAGATCTAGAGAGTGTACAGAGATCCTTTACTGCACGTATAAGTTCTGTCAAGCACCTTAACTACTGGGAACGCTTGGAAGCACTTGACTTGTACTCGTTGGAACGCAGGAGGGAGAGATATATCATAATCTACACTTGGAAAATCTTGGAAGGAATGGTCCCAAATCTGCACACAGAAATCACTCCCTACGAAAGTAAAAGACTGGGCAGGCGATGCAAAATGCCCCCAATAAAAAGTAGGGGCGCCATTGGTACACTAAGAGAAAACACCATAAGTGTCCGGGGCCCAAAACTGTTCAACAGCCTCCCATCAAGCATTAGGGGAATTGCCAATAAACCCCTGACTGCCTTCAAGAGAGAGCTGGACAGATACCTAAAGTCAGTGCCGGATCAGCCGGGCTGTGGCTCGTACGTTGGACTGCGTGCGGCCAGCAGTAACAGCCTAGTTGATCAGGCCCTGATCCATCGGGAGGCCTGGTCATGGACCGGGCCGCGGGGGCGTTGATCCCCGGAATAACCTCCAGGTAACCTCCAGGTACAAGGATACTGGTCCATGGAAAGGGGTGGGTTGCAGAAACAACCTAACCGGGCCTTGGGGAAGATAATCTCCAGAACCACTAACAGATAACAGAAGATAACTAACATAGAAGGAGTAGAGGTACTGCTATAGGGGCGTGCCTTGGGTACGGATGTAGACATCGGTCCGTCAAAGGGTTCAGAATGTAGACACCCGATCTGAGGCATGGGTAGGGATTCAAGACACCAGTTCATGACAAGTGTAGGGATTCAGACACCGGAATGCGGAAGGGGTAGAAATGTTTGTGGAAGAGGTAGAGTTAGAGAGAGACAAGACCATTCCATAAAACGCATTATCTTGACGTCTGATCCCGTCTCTATCATCTTCACAAAGGAAGGTGACATCCTAAGAAGTGAAGCACACGATATGTCAGGTCACAACGTATTCAAGTTTTAATTTAATAACTCGAGATGGTGTTAAGAAACAACAGTTGGGGTGATAACAGGGAAAAAATTGTTCCTCGCGACTTGGATACAAAAAATTGAGAAAAAAAATTATGTATCAAATCAGAATAGGCAGAACTTTCAGATATGACTGACAGCCAAATGTGCTACTCATTTCAAATACCTCGTACAATATTTTTATTCACTAGGACAAATTTGAGCTCAGATACACTAAACGAAACGCATGCAATCTTATGAAAAGAATGTATGGTCTCTGTTTATGAGTTACGTTCAAGAAGCATTAAACCCGTAGGAGTCATACAACAAAATGGAGAAGGAGGCAATCAGATTCGATCAGAAGAAGGGGAGGGCATTTCCAGTTACCAGGGAAATTACTTAAGAGCTCTCCTAAACTATATCCTCCAATTCCCAGGATCAAGAGCCTTTACTGGCCTCAAGACATACCCACCCCACCCCAACCACTCTCAAGAAACAACACAAAAACTGCGATAAATGTGCAAATTGTGAAATCAATTTTAATCTTAGACCACAGGTCAAATTTAATGTGAAGAAAATGTGTGTCGTAATGCACTCGATTCAATATGCACATAAAAACTGTAAAGATTATATCATGGAAGGTAAGACTTCTGCTTGCTGATTCAAAGCAAGAAACACTTTCAAGCAAAGAGATTCAACAAAAAATATTTTCTATATCGTAAAAATGGGAGCTTCCAAATTACTGCTAAACTCTACCCCATCGTCCATAATACAAAGAAAAGGTTGTGACAAAGTCCTTTAACGCACAACTCCACGTGTCATTAACTCTGGAAACCGTCAAGAACTGACCCATTTCACACCAGTCTTAAAACTATCAGGCTGGTGTTCTGACCACTAAACCGCACAGACTGAAGATTCACCCAACTAAGTATATTTCTGAACGAATCTCACACCCACAGAGAAGCGATGAGATCTGGCTGGCCTCGTCAAAGCTCTTACCACGACCTGTGAAAATCGATACAACACGATTGTAAACAATTCTGGAATCGTACAAGGCTAACCCCATGAGAAGCTAGTCGTTAAAACTAGCAGGCTAGTAATCTGATAGTGCAGGCTTAATGAAATTCATCCAACTAGATACATTTCTATACACTAGTGGGGTTAAAATGGGACTTAAGCTAGATCTTATTGCTACCGTGTGAATATTACACTCATCCTACATAGGTTTATAGACCAAATAATGGATATGAGAATGGACGTGCCAGGCAAACTTCCGGGGCTGTGGGAAGGGACGGTAGGGTCAGAAATGCTGGCTGTAAAATCATCCTACCAGTAACTTGGTGAATGGTGCAGCGCTGGGCCTGCCACGCGCATCAACCATGGGTCGAGTCCAATTTTTTATAACTGAAAATAAATAAAAACCTAGGCTACCTTGAGTAATGAAAAAAATGCAGTAGAGCTTAACTGAAATGTAAAAAAAATTCTACAACGTAAAAAAAAAAATCACCGTATTCGAAAACGTGTAGACAGTTGCAACATTTACTTAAATCCCAAACAGAGCAAGCCTTGAAGTGAACGCAAAGAGTTTCCGAAACAAATGGAGCGGCGAGAGAAGACAGAAATGGTTTAAAGGTGAGATTTCCAAGCCGCCCAGTTTATACTTTATGAGTCAGGGGAGGCACAGGAAAGGCGAGATGAGACAGATAAGGAAGAGAGCGGAAAGCGTTAGAGGACAAAAAGAGAGATGGACAGAGCAAGGGTACAGAGGAAGATTACTAAACTAGTTTATTTTTTAAATAAGATCATTTTTGAACAGATGTGCTCAGAATAGAAGATCATAAGGTTTCTTCCCGGCTCTCTCTGTCACTAGCAACAAAAATGGGCTGCCAAATACTCCTGCCACAAAGAATACTGAGCCTAATCTTACTAACAACCCTTCCATGGCAAACCAGTCTCAAGCCTAGAGGGCCAGTCTATTATCCACCGTACTATGTATGCATTCGTACCATCCATTCGGTGAGTAATTTACAATCGTGTTATTACCATTTCCCGAGTTACCCGCCACCACGTAATAGTTAACACATCACTACAACTGTTCATGTATCGTCTCACATAACAGATTCAAGAAAGAATATTTGTATTTATGGTACTTATCAACTCCTTGAAATATCAGTCTCTTGATGTGACCCACAAGTCAGGTCTGATAAGATAGCCCTCTTAAGGTATTGCATATTTATCATTATTTTAAAATTTATTTTAATGGTTAACTGCATTAAAATTAATGTTCTCAAAATATTTATCAGCCTTTAAACTTTGTGTTTGGTTATGCCTACATTAGAAAGTAATTTAATTGTTCTTTAACTATTAATGAAAACCTTTCACGTTTTCACTGTCATTTCTCGTTGCTCAACTTCTTAATTATTCAGTCTTAAAAAAATCTAATTAGATCTTCCTCATAGTTCAGTCTTTAAACAATTTATGTCTTACGGGAAATGTTAGCTACTAATGCTCACGCTCTTCATGGGGGATGCCTTGATGTTAGTTAGGGCTTTTGCTCCAAGGATTTGGAGCTACCATCTTCCATGAATGAAGCCAGTTTATACCTCCCAATCCTTAGGCGTTGTGTGACCTCTAAGAGTCAGGTTTTTCCCATGGCTATAATAACAATGTAAACGTTCGTGCTTTGTGTGTTCTGGAGGCCAGACCTGTAGAGTTTCCTCCAAGTGTTTCTTCAGTTCAGTACTTTAATATAGTACCAAGATTTATTATTCTTGGGGTAGTGTTAAACCAGCAACAGATCTACAGCGTATGAATAATGGAAAAGGTGGGGAGCAATCAGGTGTGATTCGAGGAAGGGAAGCGTAGCTCCAATTTCTTGGATCAAGAGTTCTGAACCAGCATCAAGTCAAGTTACCTATCGAAGGATTTATCGAGTCATGATTCCTGGCCTTCTGCTGACTTTGTTAATATACATGTTTTGTGTACTTCACCTCTTTGCTGGTGACAATTCAAGCAGTCTGTCGTAATATGCTGCAGCAGCCACATGTAGACTGAGTTTATGGAACAAGAGTAGTTATAAAAAAAATTTTACCAAATGCTTTCGAAAATTAATCCAATCTGTGAGCAGAAACGCCAAGCAATTACTCAGGGTGAAGACTTTCTTAAATTACACATTCACTGCTGTCAGTCTGTCAAGGATTTATGAAATTAAATATTTAAGTCTTGGCTGTTGAATCATTTATGAGAACTTCAACATATCTTCAGTTCTTGTGTTCCTCAGGTTTTTGGTGCCCACGTAGACTGTAATCAATTCACTGCTTGCACATTCACATACCTCGACACTAGAAATATCCCCCAACCAGACCTAAGAATCAGAATTCGATATTGTCTTGTATCGTGCATGCCAGAATATTAACTTCATATTTTGTAATCAGCCAGTTTATTCTCAATATAGCAGTAAATTGTACACGGCTGAAGGTTATCGGTGAATAATTAGTTAAGTAGGGTAGCCAAATGTCCATCGTGCAAATCGTATAAATTACCCCTCACCCAGTAATCTGAACACGAGCTTTAAAACTTCCAGTTAGTTAATCAGAGTAATTAACTCAAATAGCGTCGTGCCATCAGATCATTATAAAATCGTGGTATTCAGCTATATATATTAACCTAATATTAAAATATTAAATACATACTGGAATAAAAAGTCACAATCTGCATAAACTTTACGAAGTTTATAAATACACAAAGTGAGCACAAGTGTTTCAAAGTGAACACAAAGTTTCAAGAGTAGAAACTGCATCTTCACGAGGCTGCATGTTTGCCAAAACTCATGGCTGCGTAGTGTTATTCACAGATTAGAGGAAAATATTTGTACAATATTATTTATAAACATTAATAATATATACCTGGAGAAGAGAGGAGTGTAGAGGAGAGATGATAAGAGAGAGTATAGGAATTTTTTAAACAAGTGAAAGAGTAATTGTGGTAAGAGACCTAAATGCTACAGTAGGAGAAACATTTCCTCCCATATTTCTCATTCCAGAATGTTGTTATGGTAATGTGCAACATCTTCCAACATCTCTTCATCGCTCCAGGGTACATTCCAAGTACTTTGTGGCGTTCCCGATAGTTTAAATGCTTTAGTGGTTCTACGCGAGCATTTTAAACAATCTCTCCTGCCTTGAACGTTGTCGTCAACACAGGACAATATTTTGAACGAGCGCTGTGAGGAATAAGTTAAATTTTTGCTAGATCTGGGGAGTAGGGAGGGTGGTGGACGACCGCCATGTTATTTTTGGCCAGAAAACAATTGCCTTTCTAGTCTTGAGTCAGCAACCAAGGCACAAATTTCACAGCCACTTGCCTCATGTTCAAATTTTCACTTAAAATGCTTTGACATGACCATAAAAAAATTCCACAGCACTTACAATGTCCAGGATACTCTGACGATGATCTTCGTCAATAGCTTCCTTAATTTTTTCAATGTTGGCGTCTATTTTTGAAGTTGATGGATGACCAGTGTTCATTATCCTTGTTATGGAGGTATAGAACCCAACATGTATTTATAAGTAACAGTTACTCTGGAATACCTAATTATAATGAATTGATGGGAACTCAGCCTAAATGTCATAAGGGCAGATCACTCTTATGGCTGTAAGGTAGCTGAGTCAAGCCTGTTTTTCTCAATATAATAGGTTATACTCTAGACACAAACACAATTTAAATAAGTAGTTTATAAAGTTGTATTTCTTTTTGTAAAAGTAAATAAGGTGTGGTAGCTAGAGAATTGTGCTTGGCAACAGTCTTTTGTTTTTTGATGGGTGTGGGAGCTTAGCTAGGCTCCTCCCTCTCCCTCTCTCTCTTTTTTGTTGACTTGAAGCTGGTAGGACCTCTGGGTCCTTCTTTCTATTTTTTGGGGGCATTATGTGTGCCCCAGGGATGAGTTTTATAACTTAAGTTGTGGCCACCATACCCAGGGTGACTAAAGTGTGTCAAAACACTGGTTAGCCCAGAGATTAGTCAAGAAGAGAGAAGGACAAATTGTTGAGATGTACTATGTGGGCTGTCCTAGGAGAACAGCTGAGGGGTGTGCAGGCTTATGTTTTGAATATGTGAGTGCTGTAATTGTATATTATGCACATATCTATTTAGAATACAGTTATATTATTTATAGAAGTAGTTTAAATAACCTGTGAAGAGGGCTGGTGAAAGCATTTCAGAGACCCTGAGGATGATCAATCATTAATGTATTACCCTAGACTGATAAGGCCTTTATGTAAAAGCTACCCCACACTAGAACATGTAGTGAGAACCTTACTATCAAAGTAATAAGGGACAACAACCTAACAATCCTCAACATTCCAAATCATAGAGGTATGAAGTTGGGTGCATTTGTAGTAGCTACTATCTGTCACTCTTCGTAAGTTAACATTTCTCCTGTTTAGAGAGAGAGAGAGAGAGAGAGAGAGAGAGAGAGAGAGAGAGAGAGAGAGAGAGAGAGAGAGAGAGAGAGAGAGTGCGTGTGTGTGTGCTTGTGTTTGTGTGCGTGTGTGCATATACATATACATATTTGAGGTTCAAAAAAAAATACAACTAGATAGAGGCAGGAAGGTAACGACTAAAAGTGAGAGAGAGAGAGAGAGAGAGAGAGAGAGAGAGAGAGAGAGAGAGAGAGAGAGAGAGAGAGAGAGAGAGAGAGGTGAGAGTAGGATGAGAGAGAGGCTAAAGTAAATATGTGACGTCACGGCTGATAGCAACAGGTGGGTGGTGGTGCTTCACCTGAGTTGGGATGGGTAACGCTGGCGGAAGGGGAAGAGACGAGAGACAAGTGGACAAGAAGGAATAGTGTGGACGAGGGATGAACACGTAAGCAGGAGTAACAATGTTACTAGTAACTGGTGAGGGAAAGGATAACGCTACAGACTAAGAGTAACGTTGAAAATGGTATAAAATAAGGACATGTGCAAAAATTGGGTATCTTTAACGTTTCGCTTACACAGTAGACTTAATCAGTCAAATACAGAGGCAGCAGGTGTAGTAGTGAAATGAAGATGATGTAATCAGTCCATCAACCTTGTAGAAATAGTGTTTGGACGATATTATATCGTTCCATGGTCTGGAACGATAAAAAATCGTTCCTGGCCATGGAGCCGAACTCTTCGCCCGACTGAGGGACTGGCCACCTCAAATACTATTTCTCCAAGATTGGTGGACTAATTACATCATCTTCATTTAGCTACTACACCTGCTGCTTCTGTGTTTGATAGAAGAAGCCTGCTATGTAGGCGAAACGTTTCAACAACACCAGAGGTGATGATAGCCTCACAGCTTTTCCACGATAAAGCAGCTATCAGCAGTAGCTTTCCCATGCTCAAGGGACTCAAACATTCCTCTCCTAACTTGCATTTCCGTGTTTTCAAAACAAACAACTATTCCAAGCAAAAAATCTAACTCACAGTTGGTTCCCACTTCATTTCTTCCTATTTTTAAGGTTGCTTAATATTAATAAAACACAAACTAATAAAAACACTCCATTTAAAATTATTGCTACATCACGGCTTGCAAGATATATGAACATAAGAACATAAGAAAGAAGGAACACTGCAACAGGCCTACTGACCCACGCGGAGCAGGTCCATGCCCCCCCCCCCGGATTAGACCAATGACCCCCCCCCCCCGGATTAGACCAATGACCCACCCCCCCCCCGGATTATCCCAATGACCCACCCAGTTTGGTCATCCCTACTCAAGGATGGAGCACTGTACCAGACCCAGCAGCAAAGCTAGTCAGGTCCAACTCACACCCACCCACACCCACTCATGTATTTATCTAACCTATTTTTAAAACTACACAACGTTTTAGCCTCAATAACTGTACTCGGGAGCTTGTTCCACTCATCCACAACTCTATTACCAAACCAGTGCTTTCCTATATCCTTCCTGAATCTGAATTTTTCCAACTTGAAAACATTCAGATTCAGGAAGGATATAGGAAAGTACTGGTTTGGTAATAGAGTTGTGGATGAGTGGAACAAACTCCCAAGTACCGTTATAGAGGCCAGAACGTTGTGTAGCTTTAAAAATAGGTTGGATAAATACATGAGTGGATGTGGGTGGGTGTGAGTTAGACCTGATAGCTTGTGCTACCAGGTCGGTTGCCGTGTTCCTCCCTTAAGTCAATGTGACCTGACCTGACTAGGTTGGGTGCATTGGCTTAAGCCGGTAGGAGACTTGGACCTGCCTCGCATGGGCCAGTAGGCCTTCTGCAGTGTTCCTTCGTTCTTATGTTCTTATGTTCTTATTGCTGCGAGTCCTGTCTTGGCTGGAAATTTTCAGCACACTATTTACATCACCTTTACTTATTCCTGCTTTCCATTTATACACCTCGATCATATCCCCCCTAATTCTACGCCTTTCGAGAGAGTGGAGATTCAGGGCCCTCAGTCTATCCTCATAGGGAAGATTTCTGATACATGGGATCATCTTTGTCATCCTCCTTTGTACGTTTTCCAGAGCATTTATAACCATTCTGTAATACGGTGACCAGAACTGAGCAGCATAGTCTAAATGAAGCCTAACCAAGGATATATAGAGTTGAAGAACAACCTGAGGACTTCTATTATTTATACTTCTAGATATGAAGCCAAGAATTCTGTTAGCTTTATTGCGAACACTAATGCACTGTTGTCTTGGTTTTAGATTACTGCTAACCAGAACTCCTAAATCCTTTTCGCAATCGGTAGTATTAAGATCTACATTATTTAGTTTGTATGTGGCATGGTTATTTAACTGTCCAACATTTAGAACTTTGCATTTGTCAATATTAAACTGCATCTGCCACTTCTCCGACCATTGCGTCAGTCTATTCAAATCATCCTGGAGTGCTCTAATGTCCTCATTAGAATGAATTGGACGGCCTGTTTTGGTGTCATCAGCAAATTTGCTATGTCGCTATTTATTCCCTCATCTATGTCGTTTACGTAAATTGTGAACAACAACGGGTCCAACACTGACCCCTGAGGAACACCGCTTGTGACGTGCCCCCATTCTGATTTCTCCCCATTTATGCAAACTCTCTGCTGTCTATTTGTCAGCCATGCCTCTACCCAGGAAAAAATTTCTCCTCCTATTCCGTGTGCCCTAAGTTTCCTCAATAGCCTCTGGTGTGGAACTCTATCGAAAGCCTTACTGAAGTCCATATACACAATATCATATTCATTACCATGATCTACCTCCTCAAACACCTTAGTGAAAAAAGTTCGTAAATTCGTAAGACAGGAATGCCTTTTTGTAAAACCGTGTTGAGAATCATTAATCAATCTGTGCCTGTCAAGATGGTTACGAATTGCTTCGGCAATTATTGATTCCATAAATTTTCCCACTATGGAGGTAAGGCTTATTGGTCTATAGTTCGAAGCCAAGGACCTGTCACCTGCCTTGTAAATAGGTATTACATTTGTCATTTTCCACTTATCAGGCACTATGCCAGTTTGTAGTGATATGTTAAAAAGATTAGCCAAAGGTATGCTAAGTTCCTCTTTACATTCCTTTAACACCCTTGCAAACAGTTCATCAGGACCTGGGGATTTGTTAGGTTTTAGTTTCTCTATTTGTCTGAGGACCATGTCACTAGTTACCGCTATCGTACATAGTTTATTATCATCCTGTTCTACGTAATCTATTATTTCAGGAATATCGCTAGTATTTTCCTGGGTGAAAACTGAGAGGAAGTAGGTATTTAGAATTTCACACATATCCTTATCACTGTCAGTGATCTGACCAGAGTTACTCTTAAGTGGGCCAATCTTGTCCCTAATCTTACTTCTGTATACCTGAAAGAACCCTTTTGGGTTAGTCTCTGAATCCCTTGCGACCTTAGCCTCATAATCCCTTTTTGCTTTTCTTATTCCTTTTTTTATTTCTCTCAATCCTTTTCTTATTTCAAGTGGCAGCTGTAATCCTTCAGAATCAGGAATAGTTTGTTAAAAATGAAGATAAACAAGAAAATGTAAGAATTTGGGAGTTATGGAAATATAAGATGATGGGGAGGAGCTGAATAAAGGAAATGCCAGACCGAAAACCCAAACATGTGATAAAGAAAGGGCATATATGATAGCAAACGCGGTAAAGCAGAGGGAAGAGGAGAGAAAATGCAGATATTTACGATGAAGGGTGAAGTGAGAAAGAGGATAAAGTGATAAACTTAATAACTCAGAAATGGTTTTAGTTTGCATGTAACACTTGTTGAAAAGGTAAGAATGAAGCCAGAAATCATCCAAGTCAAATAAATGAAGCCTTGAATACAACTGAGAAAATGTGCGACAGTATGAATAACAATTTATAATGCATAAATAGTCTGAAAGCAAGCCTAACGTTTATAAGATAATTGTATTATCAATTTTAAGTTTACAAGTGCTTTTGAGTAAGTTATTTACAACACTCAGCATAAACTGACGAAAGATAAGAAAAACTAGACTTTTTTTTAATAAAGATAAAATATGGAAACGATAATAATCACATTTGCATATTGAAAGAGTATTCCTTGCCTGAGATCCTGCGTTCCCATGCCCAGCCCTGGGTGAATTGAACACATTACGCATCACTCTATCCATTGGACCACCATCCTTAAACACCAGGTGCCCAACAGTACTGAGAGTGTTATCCCTGATTCAGCAAGGACGTTCGTGGTCATGGAGCCTCAGAGACCAATTTCAACCTCATCCTGTTTGCTGTACCAGCCCTCACAAGCAGTCTGTGGTATGGTTGTACCAACAGACTCCCCGAATCTTTCTCGGCACATCTTAGTCTCAATACCTCTGAAACCCATATAGTCTACAAAACGCAAGATAACTTGTAATGAAAGAATGTCGAGTAAACATAAGAATGGACGGAGACTCGAAATGTGGTTCATTTGAAAGTCGTTCATTACGACTCATCCTGAGTTCATATCTAGATGTCTGTTTCTGGAAACACTCATTCACGATCCTGCAATGTTTAATACTGAATAAAAATGTAAAGCAAAACAAAATTATTAAAAAGAGCTAGCTAAGAGGCGTGGTTGCTCTTCTGCTCCTTAAAGCGCAAACATTAAGATTTACTGGGCGCGCGCGCGCGCGTGTATGAGATATATAAGCAGGCTGTATGAGTGTCGGGAATGACTCTTTGCTGACGTACATCGTGTACGTCAGGTCCATACTGGAGTTATGTAGCACCTGTATGGAACCCACACCTGGTCAAACACGTCAAAAATTTTGAGAAAGTGTAAAAATTTGCAACAAGACTAGTCCAGGAGCTACGGAGCATAACCTATAAGAAGACGTTAAGGGAACTTAAACCTGCTGACACTGAAAGACAGGATGGATAGGGGGAGGACATGATAACGACCTATAAAATACTGAGAGGAACTGACAAGGTGGACAGGGCCAGAATGTTTCAGATGTGGGATACAGGAACAAGGGGACAAAGCTGTAATTTGAAAACTCAGATTAGCCATAGGGACGTTAGGAAGTATTTCTTCACTCATGGATTTGTCAAGAAGTGGAACAGTCTGGACAGCGATGTAGTGGAGGCAGTATCCATACATAGCTTTAAGAAGAGGTATGATAATGCTCATGGAGCAGGGAGAAAGTGGACCTAGTAGCGACTAGTGAAGAGGCGGGGCCAGGAGCTATGAATCGACCCCTGCAACCCCAATTAGGTGAGTACAATTAGGTGAGAACACACACACACACACACCTAGAAAGGAACGATCTCATCAACAGCAGCCAACATGGTTTCAGGGACGGGAAATCCTGTGTCACAAACCTACTGGAGTTCTATGACATGGTGACAGCAGTAAGACAAGAGAGAGAGGGGTGAGTGGATTGCATTTTCTTGGACTGCAAGAAGGCGTTTGACACAGTTCCACACAAGAGATTGGTGCAAAAACTGGAGGACCAAGCAGGGATAACAGGGAAGGCACTACAATGGATCAGGGAATACTTGTCAGGAAGACAGCAGCGAGTCATGGTACGTGGCGAGGTGTCAGTGTGGGCACCTGTGACCAGCGGGGTCCCGCAGGGGTCAGTCCTAGGACCAGTGCTGTTTCTGGTATTTGTGAACGACATGACGGAAGGAATAGACTCTGAGGTGTCCCTGTTTGCAGATGACGTGAAGTTGATGAGAAGAATTCACTCGATCGAAGACCAGGCAGAACTACAAAGGGATCTGGACAGGCTGCAGACCTGGTCCAGCAATTGGCTCCTGGAGTTCAATCCCACCAAGTGCAAAGTCATGAAGATTGGGGAAGGGCAAAGAAGGCCGCAGACGGAGTACAGTCTAGGGGGTCAGAGACTACAAACCTCACTCAAGGAAAAAGATCTTGGGGTGAGTATAACACCAGGCACATCTCCTGAAGCGCACATCAACCAAATAACTGCTGCAGCATATGGGCGCCTTGCAAACCTCAGAACAGCACTCCGACATCTTAATAGGAATCATTCAGGACCCTGTACACCGTGTACGTTAGGCCCATATTGGAGTATGCGGCACCAGTTTGGAACCCACACCTAGCCAAGCACGTGAAGAAACTAGAGAAAGTGCAAAGGTTTGCAACAAGACTAGTCCTAGAGCTAAGAGGTATGTCCTACGAGGAGAGGTTAAGGGAAATCAACCTGACGACACTGGAGGACAGGAGAGATAGGGGGGACATGATAACGACATACAAAATACTGAGAGGAATTGACAAGGTGGACAAAGACAGGATGTTCCAGAGGTTGGACACAGTAACAAGGGGACACAGTTGGAAGCTGAAGACACAGATGAATCACAGGGATGTTAGGAAGTATTTCTTCAGCCACAGAGTAGTCAGTAAGTGGAATAGTTTGGGAAGCGATGTAGTGGAGGCAGGATCCATACATAGCTTTAAGCAGAGGTATGATAAAGCTCACGGCTCAGGGAGAGTGACCTAGTAGCGATCAGTGAAGAGGCGGGGCCAGGAGCTCGGACTCGACCCCCGCAACCTCAACTAGGTGAGTACAACTAGGTGAGTACACACACACACACACACACCAGAGCAAACAAAATAAAATATACTACTACCCTAGTCCTCCCTTCTGAGTAAGCTTGATAAAAAGTGGTAGTTAGCATGAGGCTGGGCAATAACGGCGAGGAGACACGGAATCTACAGCGCATTGCAGTGGACCACTGAAGGAACCTCCGCACCTGACACTGACTCCACACTCCTGTATAATTATGCAGCTGCCTTTATGCCAAACTGCGGCACTGACTAAACAAACTGAAAATACTGCGTTTGTGCGTTGCCTTAAATAAGCAATTCGTTAATGTTGATCAGGTGTATAAATAATGATTATAATCATAGCCCCAACTCAAACTTTGCCAGCCGTTACCCACCACTAAATTTCAAAAACGTTGTTGAATGAACTTCCTCACAGCTTCTTGCGACATTCTGAAGCTTGAGCACCAAGCAGCAAAAGCTGTTAAAATTCACAGGTTTACATTGTGCACTGTATTATGGGTTACCGGCTCATATTGTGTTCTTTAATATTTTTTTTTATTTTACTTCTGGGTGCCCAATGCTTAGACACACCTATATGGTGCAAGGTAAAATTGATAGGTGTGTGTGTGTGTTTCTCTCGTCGAGTTGGAGTTGTGGGGGGGGGAGAGGAAGAGGAGGGGGGATGTATAAAAGTCGTAGGTCCTGGCCGCACCTCTGAAGCTTCATCGACCGGCATTACTGGTTTTTAGCCTCTTAAGCCCTGTAATATCTCCTCTTAAAACTGTGTGGAGTTCACCTCCAAATTAATTTCATTCCACTTTCCTACAACCCTGAGATTAGAAGTACCTCCTACCATTTCTGCCGCTCATGTGTTTTTAACTTTTACCTTTGTTCCCATGTACTTGGGCCTAATATCCCTAGATGTCTATCCTTATTAGCCTTATCAATTCCTCCGAGTATTTTATACGTCATGATCATGTCCCCCTGTGTCCTCTCTTCCAGGGTTGTTAAGTTCAATTCCTTTAGCCCCTAACAATATACCATACTTAGCACTGGAAGTAATCTAGTTGTAAATCTTATACCTTCCCAAGCTTTAAATATACTTATTCAGATGGGGGACTCAAAATTGGTGCTGCATATTCTACGATGGGCTAGACGTACGTTGTGTAAAAAGTCATAAAGGATACCTTAGGTTTCCTAGAGACTACCCTGAGATTTGCTTGCCTGACATAGGATACCTAAGTCATACGGTGTACTATACTCGTATGTGTTCTTGCAATATGTTCGGTGTGACGTTTACTATCGGATAATTTTCTTCCGTCTATACCTGCAGTTTCTCACCTCGCATTCTATATTCCGTCTCCGGTCTTCCGTTCCCTTCACCTTGCACTTGTTTGGACTGAATTCTGACAGCCAATTTTTCTTGACAACCTTTGTAACATGATTAAGTCTTTGGTGAGGTACTGTGTTAAATGCTCCCTTCTTTTCTAGTTAGAGGCAGTCTGTTCATCCTTGTTTTTCTTGCTCTCAGTTACTATCTCATAGAACTCCGAAAGGTTGGTCAGACAAGATCTCACATCTCTGAATCCCTGTTCTGTTTCACTGATGAAATTGTTCCTCTCAAGGATTACTAATCTAGTACCTTACTCCTGATAATCTCTATAATTTGAGAATGCATGCCAGTGATACCAGGTTGTAGGCTAGCGCCTCCTATCTGTTTACCCCACTTCCTTCTTAAATATATTGGGTTACATTAGCCAGCTTCCAGCAATCTGGTAACTGTCCCGTCCTGGTGAAGTGTTGAAAATCCACGCTATATTCTCTCACAATTTTCTTTCTTCTTTCTTTAGTACAAATGAAGATAATGTTAGGTCCCCATGATATAAAAACAAATTTGGATACTGAAATGGTATAATATTGGGTAAAAATACGATACAGAAAATTTTAATTTATTTTAATAACTTACCAAGCTCAGTAGGTAAGACACATAGGCAACAGTTAGGCAACTTTATTCCGAAACGTTTCGCCTACACAGTAGGCTTCTTCAGTCGAATACAGAAAGTAGGCAGGAACAGTAGAGATATGAAGACGATGTAATCAGTCCATCACCCTTATTCGACTGAAGAAGCCTACTGTGTAGGCGAAACGTTTCGGAATAAAGTTGCCTAACTGTTGCCTATGTGTCTTACCTACCAACCTGTCGGTATTTTATACCACTTTAATGTTTACCAAGCTCAATTTGAGATTCATCAAGTTAGAGAATCTCAAGTTAGTGAGATCTTTGAGTTTGATGTTTACTTCAAATGGTTTTCATTTCAGGCACTAATTTAGTAAGTTTAAGTCTCAAGTCTCCTCATTTTGTGATATCAAGTAGGTTTAGTTTTTGATGTAGCAAGTCATTTGCAACACTAAAAGCCATATTCCACGAAATATGAAGATGGGTATGGGTACAACTAGGCGATGAAATTTGGGTATTTCATCGCTGTCTCGTCACAGAACCCCATAATGGTTCCTTTTACTTTGAATATAGTTTTAACAGACTCATCATTTTGTAATTCTGACAGTTCTTCTTGGTACTTCATGCCCACTTCAGATAGATCCAGTTGCTAAAGCTGAGTTAGCCAAGATGGAAAATCCATTTCTTTTAGATCAGAAAATCTGCCATTAAAGTCACAGGCCAGTATTTTTAAGCGGTCCACAATGACAAGTGCAGCAGCATAACTTACCTCACACTTATTTAGCCAATACGTCAAACACTTTAACTACTGGGAACGCTTGGAAGCACTTGACTTGTACTCGCAGGCGAGAGAGATATATCATAATCTACACTTGGAAAATCCTAGAAGGAACAGTCCCAAATCTGCACATAGAAATCACTCCCTACGAAAGTAAGAGACTGGGCAGGCGATGCAAAATACCCCCCAGTGAAACGTAGGGGCGCCATTGGTATACTATGAGAAAACACAATAAGTGTTCAACAGCCTCTCACCATGCATAAGGGCAACTACCAATAGACCCCTGGCTGCCTTCAAGAGGTAACTGGACAGATACTTAAAGTCGGTGCCGGATCAGCCGAGCTGCGGTTCGTACGTTGGACTACGCAGGAGGGAGAGATATATCATAATCTACACTTGGAAAATCTTGGAAGGAATGGTCCCAAATCTGCACTCAGAAATCACTCCCTACGAAAGTAAAAGACTGGGCAGGCGATGCAAAATGCCCCCAATAAAAAGTAGAGGCGCCATTGGTACACTAAGGGAAAACACCATAAGTGTCCGGGGCCCAAAACTGTTCAACAGCCTCCCATCAAGCATTAGGGGAATTGCCAATAAACCCCTGGCTGCCTTCAAGAGAGAGCTGGACAGATACCTAAAGTCAGTGCCGGATCAGCCGGGTTGTGGCTCGTACGTTGGACTGCGTGCGGCCAGCAGTAACAGCCTAGTTGATCAGGCCCTGATCCATCGGGAGGCCTGGTCATGGACCGGGCCGCGGGGGCGTTGATCCCCGGAATAACCTCCAGGTAACCTCCAGGTAACCTCCAGGTAACCAGGTAACGTGGGGCCAGCAGTAACAGCTTGGTTAATCAGGCCCTGACCCACCGGGAGGCCTGGTCGTGGACCGGGCCACAGGGGCGTTGATCCCCTGAATACCCTGTAGGCTGACTCCAGGTAGGTAAATTTTTTGCAAAAATATTTTTTTGACATAATTCCAGAAATGTAATGAAGCCAAATAGTCTTGAAATCAATAAGGGTCATATTTCCTCCCTGAAGCTGCTTATTTAATATAATCAGTTTTTCAAAAATATCTGTCAAATAGCAGACAAAAGCTTTGCCGTCAATTCTTAATAGGAGCTTCATTTCAGGTTTGTCTTTTTTAAAAAATCACTACGAATATCGAATAGTTCCATGAATCTTTTCAAGCAGTTGCCTTATGACAGCCACCTTACATTAGTGTGAAGCAATAATCCCACATGGTCTGCATTTTTACCCTTCACAAGCCTGTTTAAAGAGGCGCTAAAATTTAGTAATAGCTTTGATTGTGTTGATACGTCTTATTAGTGGATTCAATATCTCATTTTGAACAGGTGAAATGTTTTTGGCAACTACGTAAATTTTCTCTGTGAATTATACAGTGAACAAGCAACATTTTTGGATTATCATCCTTAATTAATTTTAAACAGCCATTTTTCTTGCCTCTCATAGCAGGGTACCATCTGAAGCATAAGATACAATATTTTCCATAAATATTTTTATTTCCATCCAAATAGTTTTTTTAAGTTTCTTATAGATATCAAAGGCCGGAGTGGTGCTTTCTAATGATTCGCAGAACATCTCATAAAATTATTCATGATCAGTATATATCATATATGCAACAACAGGTCCTCGCTGTCTCTTACAGTACATTCATCCATCAGTATACGAATTTCCTTAATTTTAACTTTTAAGTAAGATGTGCTTCAACATCTCTATTCTTCTCATCTATTCTGCAACAAACAGTATTTTTACCTAATGACATCAAGCCTCTGACATTTTTGTCATCATTCTGCACAACTGTTTTGAGAAAAGCTAATGTTGCTGGCAAGAGCAGTGAAACTCTCGAAACTCTTCAAAGGTAAGGTATTAATTAAATCCTGACCAACAGTGAGATTCTTTTCTGATTCTCATATAAGTAAAGACATTTCATAACTAGCTTCATGAGTACGATTAATGAGTGCAGTTTCCGCACACAGCGATGAAATGATTGTTGTTCTGTTCTCAAACTGCTAGTGATTTAAAATAGTCTAATTTTGAATTTCCACGACTATGTTTTGCTTTCATATGTGCCTCAAGACGGCCAAGTTTCATCCATTCATTGGTTAAACACGGCTACCACAACAGACATAAACACGGCTACCACAACAGACATAAACACGGCTACCACAACAATAAACACGGCTACAACAACAGACATAAACACGGCTACCACAACAGACATAAACACGGCTACCACAACAATAAACACGGCTACCACAACAATAAACACGGCTACCACAACAGACATAAACACGGCTACCACAACAGACATAAACACGGCTACCACAACAATAAACACGGCTACCACAAGACATAAACACGGCTACCACAACAGACATAAACACGGCTACCACAACAATAAACACGACTACCACAACAATAAACACGGCTACCACAACAGACATAAACACGGCTACCACAACAGACATAAACACGGCTACCACAACAGACAGAAAGGTGAACATCAAAATGGTATACAATACCGACAAGTTGTTAGGTAAGACACATATGCAACATGTTGCATATGTGTCTTACCTAACAACTTGTCGGTATTGTATACCATTTTGATGTTCATCTTGTCAGACACTGCAACACGTGGCATCTTGGTACAGAAAACACCTTGGACAAGCTTTTCAAGTGAGAAGGGTTGGATCTGAGAGGGACATGACCTCTCAGTTGCCTCTCACTACTACTACTACTACTACTACTATTACTACCCTGCACCTCTCCTTCCGACAGTATTTAAGTCTCCGCACTGTCGCTTGATCTTCAGATAGTTCCTGACTATGGAACTGAACTTCTCCAGGCCGAGGGACTGACAACCTCAAATTCTACGACTTTAAGGGTGATGGACTGATTACATCGTCTTCACATCTCTACTGTTCCTGCCTACTTTCTGTATTCGACTGAAGAAGCCTACTGTGTAGGCGAAACGTTTCGGAATAAAGTTGTCTAACTGTTGCATATGTGTCTTACCTAACAACAGACAGAAAGGTGCCGGCTCATCAAGCACTGTAGGTACAAAACCTTAGTTCAAATAGTCCTGTGAATACTAATGAACTTGTTTGCATTACTCATTTTATGCACAGGGTAAATATCTGTAAAAAAAAATTATATCAATATATTATATTAAGAAGCGAGTAAGTTGTCATCTTATTCAAATGATATAAGTAGTGAAAATTATAATTAAAATACATATTTTACTTAAGCACAGTATTTTGATGCACGGTTTGAGGGGCGGAATTTTTAAGTCATTTCAGTGTCATTTTCACTAGTTGAATCATTAAGAAACTGAAATATTCATTCCTCTTCGTCGCTAATTAATGAATCAAGACACTTCTTCATCTAAATTTCTATTTGTACCCTTATTCCCGGGCATTTCACCAGAGAAAAACTAAAATACCTTCTATGAACTTATTCTTATAAGACTGAAGTACATGCGTAGATTCCAGACAATAATGGCCGCCCAAAAGAGCTGCCAATTAATATTTTTAGACTGGTTTAACAAGTATAAAATATAATTCTCGACGTAATATATGGAATTGTCATCGTGTACAAATGTTGCGAATAAATATAATTATATGTGATTGAAATTTTAAAATATATTTCTTTACAAAAATATTTATTATATATAAACACTATTTTACTGTAAGTTTTTCAATAGCCTCCCCCCTGCTGGGCGTACATCCCACGATGAGAATCACCGATCTAGACTCTACCCCCGAGAGTGTTACGTGTAAATATTGTGAAGATTAACGTTACACACGGTATGTAGTCGTATTTCGTCATTTAAATTGTTTTATAACAAGTATTTGCACATAAAAAAAACATTTTTCTAACGATTATCGCAAAATTATTGTCATGGGGAGAAAGGTGTCAAAATTGCAAACTCGTGGCCATAGCAAGAATGTAACGGCTGTGTTAAAATTGCACTATCTTGGCCATAACAAGAATGTAACTGGGCATATGAATTTTGGTTACGAAACAGGTAATTGTAAAAACTTTCCTAGAGGAGAGTGCCAACTTAACTATGGAGTAGCTATGAGTGCATTCATACTGGTCATGAATAACACCCATCCAGTAATCTACCTGAGTATTATTTGTATATTCATGGGAAAACGGTAAACCCATAATATAGTTTCTGGGGAATGGAAAATAATCCGGTTTGGTCTGAGAAAGGGAAGGGGTAGTAGCTCCAATTCTTTGTATGAAGAATGAACCTTTGTGCTATAAATTGAGCCCTGGAACAGGTTTTAAATCAGCCCTGTAGTTGTATTGCCTCCAGCCCACATGCTTCATATTTTCTAGCTTGCAAGGCATTGTGTGAATTAGATTAAAATTCTAGACACAAAAAGAGCAGGTTTCAATCCTACTCGTATTCTGGGACACATTACGGAGGTCCTAACTTGATATATGAGAGCGTCAGGTATCTCTCAGCAAGGGAGGCTTGTGGCCAGACACACCACTTCACCCACACTTTATGGTACATGTAAATTTACCAGTAATCAATTTAGCTTAGTGAATACATGTGCAACGTTTGGAATATTTTATTTATGATGCAGTTTGTTAGCAAGGAGTTTTATCAAGCTTTATTTTGCTCTGTCCTCTTAATGTAATGCACAGTGAAGTTTGATAACGCTCCTAACGAGTAAAACATAGCCAAGATACAATATTCAGAACGTTGCATATGTGTCTAAATTCAAGGCTACTAGCTATTCCATTTTATTACCCACCGAATTTTCTTTATTGTTCTTTCTTTACGCATATTTATTAACTTTCTATTTCCGAGCCAAGAATTTTGTGTAATACCTATACATGTTCATAACCATAGGAAAAGTCCGCAAAATAATTTTTCATCCTGGGAACCACTTGTTGTAGAGGTCCTTTTTTTCAAAAGCTTATAATATAATGACACTATTTCAGTTACCTCTCCCTCGCCCATAACATTCTCTTACTGCTCCCCTCTTATTACTTTAGCACTAAATTCCTCGCGTGGTCCAGTAGCAGGTTAATAAAGCCGTAGTCACCTGTTGCACCTGACTCCCGACCACGGCCACACACCCACCAACACGCTACCCACCCCACACCCACCCTGCCCACTTTGATGTTAATACACAATCGCGTGTTACAACTACTCACAGTTCGTGTAATGTTACTCGTGTAATTCAACTCCAACTCCACATCGTGAATACAATATTGCTCAGTTTTCTTTATAAAAATTTATCCTGTCCATCAATTTGATGAAATTATGTTATTTCCCTTAATAAACTAGAATTACTAGATGCATACATATGCACGTACACATGCATATGTAGGCATGTGTAAATAGATGTGCCTATAGTGTGTTTCCTTGTGTGACTGCTCAAGTGTACGTGTACTTATGTATATGCATGCATTAACAATTAAGGCAGTCAGCATTTCTGGAGGGCGATTCCCCTGGAGTTAAATTAAAGGTGAAAATTTATGTCCAGTATTCAAAGCTGGTAAAAATAATTCCCCCTGGAGTTTTGAGACTCTCTTACCGCGGGTTCAAACCCCATTCGTGGTATGGTTTGTTTGCAATCGTGTCATTACGATTTCGTGAGTCATCTTCCCTTCCCTTCCCCTTCACGACCATCTTTCCCTCCCCTTCACCCATCACGACCATCTTTCCCTCCCCTTTCCCTACCACGACCATCTTCCCCTCCCATTCCCCTACCACATCCATTTTCTCCTCACCTACCACGCCCACCTTCCCCTTCCACGCCAATCTTAATCTGTTGATCATCGACCTGTACACTCCCTTTCTATGTACTTCCCACTCGCCGCCACCACCTACCACGCCACCTTACCAACACCACCACCTACCACGCCACCTTAAAAACACCATTACCTATCACGCCACCTTACCAACACCACCTACCACGCCACCTTACCAACACCACCACCTACTACGCCACCTTACCAACACCACCACCCACCACGCCACCTCACCCTCAACCACCACCTACCACGCCACCTCACCCTCCACCTACCACGCCACCTTACCAACACCGCCACCTACCACGCCACCTTACCAACACCGCCACCTACCACACCACCTTACCAACACCGCCACCTACCACGCCACCTTACCAACACCACCACCTACCACGCCACCTTACCAACACCGCTACCTACCACGCCACCTTATCAACACCACCACCTACCACGCCACCTTACCAACACCGCCACCTACCACGCCACCTTACCAACACCACCACCTACCACGCCACCTTACCAACACCACCACCCACCACGCCACCTCACCCTCCACCACCACCTACCACGCCACCTCACCCTCCACCTACCACGCCACCTTACCAACACCGCCACCTACCACACCACCTTACCAACACCACCACCTACCACGCCACCTTACCAACACCGCCACCTACCTCACCACCTTACCAACACCGCCACCTACCACGCCACCTTGCCAACACCACCACCTACCACGCCACCTTACCAACACCGCCACCTACCACGCCACCTTACCAACACCACCACCTACCACGCCACCTCACCCTCCACCACCACCTACCACACCACCTTACCAAGACCACCACCTACCACGCCACCTCAATCTCCACCTCCACCTACCACGCCACCTCAACCTCTACCACCACCTACCACGCCACCTTACCAAGATCACCACCTACCACGCCACCTCACCCTCCACCACCACCTACCACGCCACCTCACCCTCCACCACCACCTACCACGCCACCTCACCATCCACCACCACCTACCACGTCACCTCATCCTCCACCACCACCTCCCACGCCACCTACCACACTTCCACCACCATCTACCAAGCCTCCACTGCCATCTACTACGCCTCCACCGCCATCTACCACGCCTCCACCACCACCTGCCACGCCTCCACTACCGTCTACCACGTCTCCACAGCCATCTACAACGCCTCCACCACAACCTACCACGCCTCCACTACCGTCTACCACGCCTCCATCACCATCTATGACCCCTCCATCACCACCTACCACGCCTCCACCGCCTACCGCGCCTCTACCACCACATACCACGCCTCCACCAACCTACCACGCCTCCACCCTCTGTTCTCACACTGCCACAAGGTCACACACACACACTGCTAGCTCACCCCTCACTTAACTTTACACTGTCAGTGATCAATGTTGTTAAGTCACAAGTGTCAACATCGTTGCTGTTATGGCTGTTACTGAGGTTGCTAGTGCTATTGCTGCTGTTGCTGAGGCTGCAAGTGCTGTTGCCGTGACTGTTGGTGTTGCTGCTGCCGTAGCTGTTAATGCGGCTGCCACAGTCAATGTAAGTGCTTATATCAGTATCAACAAAACTAATTCAAAGAAGCAAGAAACCTCTGTCGTGTGCCTTCAGCATTCTAAAGACTAGGAGCATGGACATATGGGTCATCCCACACTCACTAAAAACAACAGACATAGCCCCACTCTACAAAGGTGGCAGTAAAGCAATTGCAAAGAACCGATAGCACTAACATCCCATATCATAAAAATCTTTGAAAGGGTTCTAAGAAGCAAGATCGCCAACCACCTAGATACCGTAGACGAATGGTTCAAAGAACCGACATGTTGTTAAATTAGACACATGTGCAACTCTTGGGTATCTTTATTGAGGAAACGTTTCGAGTTGCACATGTGTCTAATTTAACAACATGTCGGTTCTTTGAACCATTCATCTACAATCCTGTCAGACACTGCAACTTCTTGGGATCTTAATACTTGGGAATTCTTCGATTGCCTAACCCTTGGGCACGACCTACTTCCACATTGGACAAATGTGACACCACCTACAACTGCTGTACCTCTCCTGCCATACGGTTTATAAGCTGCTTCTCCGCTCCTATGCTGTATTCTATTCAAGATTGATGGACTGACCACATCGACTCAAGGCTGAGGGACTGATTACCTCATTCTCCCCCTGTTCTTCAAATTTATCCTTTGTATGGACTGATGAAGCCACTGTGTGGCGAAACGTTTCCTCAATAAAGATACCCAAGAGTTGCACATGTGTCTAATTCACCTAGATACCCATCAATTACACAACCCAGGGCAACACAGGTTTAGAGCAGGTCGCTCCTGCCTTTCCCAGCTACTGGACCACTATGACTAGGTCCTGGATGCTGTATGGGATTAACAAAATACAGATGTAGTATACACAGACTTTGCAAAAGCTTTCGACATGTGTGACCATGGTGTAACAGCGCACAAAATGCGTGGTAAAGGAAAAACAGGAAAAGTTGGTAGATGAATCTATAATTTCCTGACAAATAGAACACAAAGAGTTATTGTAAACAAAGTCCCAGGCAGCTACGGTGAAAAGCTCTGTTCCACAAAGCATAGTACTCGCTCCCAATTCCTCATCCTCATATCTGACATAGACAAAGATGTAAGCCATAGCTCCGTGTCTTCCTTTGTGGATGACACCCGGATTGCTATGACAGTGACCTCCATCGAAATCACCGCAAGACTCCAAGCGTGCATTAATCAAATTTTCAAATGGGCCACTCAAAACAATATGAAGTTCAATGAAGAGAAATTTCAACTACTCAGATATGGAAAAGTTAAGGAAATTAAAACTGTATCAGGATATACAACAAATTCTAACCATACAATAGAGCGAAAAAGTAATGTGAAGGACCTGGAAGTGATAACGTCAGAGGATCTCACCTTCGAAGACCACAACAATGTATCTCCCGCATCTGCTAGGAGAATGGTAGGATGGATAATGAGAACCTCCAAAACTTGGGACGCCAAGCCCATGATTTTCTTAAAATCGCTTGTTCTCTCTAGGCTGAAATACTGCTGTAGTTTAATGCTACCTGCCTGTCTCCTTTAAACTTTGTGACTACATTTACTGTCTTCCATACCTCAAGCAGTTGCCCTGTTTCGATAGATGTGTTGAAGATTGTTGTTAGTGGCACACACAGCGCCTCTGCTTCCTCTTTCAGGGCCCATGGAGAGATGTAGTCCGGTCCCACTGCCTTTGAGGTTTCTAACTCACTTAGCCTCTTCATCTCCTCGGTTGTGTGTACTGTGTCGAGCACTTGTTGGTACACTCTACCATTCCAGTCTAATGTAGCCCACTCTGTCTCCACTGAAAACACTTCCTTAAATCTCGTGTTTAACTATTCACATACTTATTTGTCATTTATGTGGCCTCCTTCCTTCCTCAGCCTGATTACCTGGTTCTTGACTTTTGTTTTGCTCCTGATGTGGCTGTACAACAGCTTTGGCTCAGTGTTTGTGTGTACCTGCCTATTTGTGATTGCAGGGGTCATGTCACAGGTCCTGTCCTCACCTCTTAGCTGGTCACTTTAGGTCGACTCTCTCCCTGTTCCAAGAGGTTTCTCGTACCTCTTCTTAAAGTTATATATGGACCCTGCCTCCACTACAACACTGTGTGTGTGTGTGTGTAAAATAAGGGTTCTTTAGTGAAATGCATGCAAAACGTCGGAAAATTACATACTGAGAAGTTAATATAAGAATGTTCTAAATAATCTTTATCACAGTGCTCCACTGAGCAGAGAGAGAGAGAGAGAGAGAGAGAGAGAGAGAGAGAGAGAGAGAGAGAGAGAGAGAGAGAGAGAGAGAGAGAGAGAGAGAGAGAGAGAGAGAGAAACACAAAAAGATAAACAGAGACTACCATGGCTCAAGTAAAATTCTGCTGTGAAACACTCTTTTATATATATAGAAATTGCCACGACTAAGTCAACGTTGGCAGCTTAACAATACTCGACAGGTGAAAAAAAATATTAAAACATCATGAGCTATGTGTAGATGATTGTACACACTCCTGTAAGACAGCGGATTAAAGGTGTCAGGGAGAGAAAGACACAGGCTGGCAGTCTGGTCCACACAATGACTGGTATGGAAAACCACACACAATATTGGTTTGCCATTAAAATTAAGAAAAAAAAATCTGTGAAACTACCGTGTCGGATAAAGCTCAAAAGTTTTGTTAAACTATGATCTTGATACCGAGATCCTGGTTGTACGGGAGACTAATGGCCAATGCAAAGCACTACAAACCTCAAATTAGTTGTAAGTTATTATGCCCACCACATCGACAAGGACAACGTAACCTCACCAATCGTACATCACACCCCTACAATAACATCCTTGATAACTACCCAGGCAATATTGACCAGGAATAATTTAAACACTCAAACTACCGCCCAGTTTTCATCAATATCACAACGATAACTCAACAAGCAATGTTAGCATCATTAATGTAACATCACCCCAGGGATACAACGCCAACGGCACTATCATCAATTCAACAAGAATCCTACAATATTAATACGTACTACAAAAATATAATGTGGGTGATCACAAGGTTCATAAAACAAGTCTCAAAAGTGGTAAGTTTGGCAACTAACGAATTGAAGGTATGGTATGACGTTCGTGGTTTTGGTGTTTAGAGTGGTGGTGTAAGACTTGAGTTGACGTCGTACGAGATTAAACTAATAGTCGTGACATTTTCTTGATTTACTCAACAAGATTAAAGCACACCGTGGTCCTGCAAAAGGCACCCTGATTATCTGTAACAGATGGCAACAGAGCATTACCCTCTTGACCTCTTGGGCACTGATAGTCTGTGTATAATAGGTTCGATCTCTCCAAAGACTCACCGACTGTGGTATGTCACCTGTGGGAACGTAAACCTCAAAATTTATACGTGTACAGGACATCCAGTGAATAGAGAAATTGATGGCCTTGTGCAAAACCAATGCTGTATAAACAAAAAATGATTCATGTCAAAATTTTGACAAGTACTTGATAAGAGCAATGTAACTGGAATTATCAGAGATAAGTTCCAAAGACTAAGCTACATACTAATGGACAATGGCTCATCCCAGAACAGTGAAGAAAAGGCACGCGATGCAAAACAAGTTTTTACCGGGACAACGTTTTACTCTGTACCCCCATACCTCTGTTTTTTCATTTTTATTACTATTTGATACACCTTTGGGATTATGGCATTTAGTTTTTCATATTGCTAGTTTAGTCTCCATAAAAGCTATTACGTATGGCTTTCCTGTCTTTTTTTTTTTTATCGAAACTCTAGTCTTGTTCCTGAATCCGCACTCAAATGATGCCACTCCCTCTTCTGGCTCTCACTGTTGTCGTGATTCTGTTCTTGTCTTGCTTGACAGGTAAGGAGTTCGTGGAGTGTTTTCTCTCCACAGAGATTTTAAGAGTTTATTAAGAAGAAAGAGTTCAGGTGACGACTTGTGGAGCGACCCAGAGTGAGGGCGGTGGGAATATAGAGGTAGAGTGGTGAATCAAAAGAAGGTGAGTGAGGGTGGTAAAAGTGCTGTATCTTAGCAGATCGAAGTAGGAAAGAGGGAGCTGTCACTCAAGTGTGGTTAATGTGGGAGAGAGGTAAGGTAATCATGCCAGGAGGCAGGTCTTGGAGCGAGGTGACGAGTAAAATAAGTGGAGAGATATGGGGAGACGAAGAGTGGAGAAGCATAGGGAGGAAAACAATGGAGTGGAGAGGAAAAGTTGAGTAATGTGTTGATCAGTGGGAATGGGTGAAGACGGTTAGAGACTGGGGAAAGGGGTACCCTAGTTGGGTAACCCCTTCCGAGGAAAGTAATGTCAATTCATCCGTTTCCTAAGTTTCTCCCTCCCTCCATGTATGTATATATGTATTTATGTATATTCTTTAAGTAATGGCGCCTTGTTCAGATTACGTATATTCCTTATAGTGGCACCTTTATAGCCTATATCATGTCAATAGCGTGAGAATCCTGAATGTAGTTTCCTGAACTGTTTTAAAGTTTGACATGCCCAATCTATTACAATACGATATATTTAAGTATTCATCAAATTCACTGATTATTTAAATTCTGGCACCAAGGAATTAGCTACTATAGAGAACATATGAGTATTTAATCACCGACTATAAAGCTTGTTTCTATACGCGGATGACTAAGTAGTTGCCGAGACTAACACCTAAGCCGAAAGAATGCTCCTCTCTCTCTCTCATCCAAGCATCTTACGTATCAGGACTAGCACATTCCTACTAAACCAAAAGCCCTGTAATCGTGTTAGGTTTAAAGGACATCTCGTAGGATGCTTATAACTTTCGCTCACAGAATGAAAGGAAAACCTTCGAAGGCACGACGCCATAATTTTAATCTGAGAGTACTAAAAATATTTAACCAACATTTACAGCTGCTTTAAACTCCGTGCCAGAACAAGTTAAAATATTTTACTGCTAGGAGAAACCTGTGGTTGGAAAACAAGGTATATTTAAGTGTGTTTTCTACGTTCTCCTGTTAATTCTTAAACCGGAAAAAAATCCGGGGGGAGGAGGAGGGAATAATCAGCTCACGCACTAGCAAGTCTCCAATATAAACTCAAGCTGTAAAATACGGTTACATAGCTGTGACAGTCAGCACAGATCACTGAACTTTTTTAGTAAAGTAAATATTTCCTTTTCCCGTGAGAGACGCGGTTAAAAACACACACCGACTCGCATTTCAGACACTCACGTGGTCTGAGCTCCTCCTCAGTGAGGTTTGCCAACCTTTCCACTCTCTCTGCAGGGGGGAAATCTCATTCTTCATCGTCATCCTGTCGTCTATCTTAAGGTGTAGGTTGACAGATACAGCTTAAAAACAGTCTGTCTCAAATAAGTTGGAGGATAACTTTATTCAAGAGATACAAACTTTATTCCTCAACTAACGAACGTTCGCAATACCACTAAACATAAACACACATCAACATCTTTACCACTATTCCCTACTAATATAAAACATAACGACTACCTGTCTACTTTGTCAGCGTTGATGGTTCTGGGACCACTGTCCCCGCAACTTAGTCCCAGACCAAGTTTGGTTGATGGCAGCACGTAGTTCAACTTCAGCATTACGACTCGAATGATCAAAAACTGGCTAGTGGAACTTGTACAGTTCTTTCTTGATGACGGAGGGTTGCCAGCAACACCATCAACTATAACGATCACACACTGCAGCTACTGTAACCACTGAACGAGTGTAGTTTGTCCTACTCGGCAGATAAACTCGTTTTAGACCAGGTAAGGTTAAGTTAGGTAAGATTCGTCAGGAAACAGGTCAGGTGTCTCCTGATGCGGATCTTGAAGTCATATGATGACCAGTTACTGGTGCTTCTGGTCATCAGACCGAGGCCTTCCGCTGGCTTACCGGTCCACCCCTTTAAAAATTAAGGTTATAATTACAACCACATTTTGTATCTGCTATTTGCCTTCCCTTAAACCCCATTACATTCCTCACCCTTAACGCTACCCTCTCCCAACAAACATTTCACAATAAATAGCTTTACAAGGAAAGCCAGCAATAATTTTAGTCATGGGAGTTGGGGAAGATTATCTGAAATTCTCTTGAGAAGCGTATTTTTTTTTTTTATCATATTAGACAAGTGATACAAAACAAAAATACCTTGTGAAATTCATGAGTTCCTTTTGCTCAGAACTAGATCGTTGAGATTGAATATTTCTCTTATGAACGCTCTAGTTAGAGCGTTGTAAATATCGTATAAACTGAGCGGGATAATAGCCTAGGCTACTTCATCAATAATAAAGAAACAAGGCGACTTTCTTTCTTTTGTTCTTTCACTTTTTCTTTCCTTCTTTATCTTTCTCCTCTCTCCCTCTGTCTTCTTTCACACTGAATTTACAGGGCGCAGCCAACAACAGTCAGCTAATACCCTGATACCTATTTACTGCTAAATGAACAGGGCAAACAAGTATAAAGGGACTTTCCAATACGACTACACCTGACCATAACTGGACCCGGGTCGTCGGTTGAGAGCAGGTGCTACGACTGAGCTACGAGACACTCCAAGTACACACTATTGGACCGCGAACGTTCTCTATGCTTAAATCAACAGAACTAAGAAATAAAAGTATGTTACCGATGGCTATCAATGAATGATTGACAGGTGCTCACCTGAAGCTTCAATGAATATAGAAGGAAACAAGGCGAATAATGTTTGTGTATATCCACGTAGCTCTTTCCTCTTAGGTTTCGCAGCTACGGAAACCTAAGAGGAAAAGGACTTTACAATGGTTCGAAAGGCAGACCAATATATAATGAGAATGACAGTGAAACTTCAGTTTTATTTCTTCAATAAATCCTGCCACTACCTGTTCACCTTTAACTATCAGTTATGTATCCCTCAGCACATAAGGAAAACAGCCACCATGTCACTCCGTACTCTAAAATATAAATAAAACTCGCGTCTATTCCTAATATATAAAAAAGTCAATAAAATTACTATTAATGCGTAAAGCTGACATTTTTGTCGGGCACCACTGTCGACTGAAGAAGTGTCCCAGGGTAGAAACAATACTTTTCTCACACTACTGCAACACCCTTCCTGTATTATTGTGGGAGATATTACACTCCTTCCACCACACACAACATTCCACCTTGTCAACAGGGAGCAAAAAATTCGTCAGGGTCAGTGACAGGCCATTTGTCAATGACAAGTAGTCGTGGATGAGGAAGCGCTGTCATCAACCTCCATACACTGTCTTCCTTACAGTTTTTGACAACACTATTAGTGTTTAAGTGACCAGTGTATCATTCAGTAAAATTTAGAACCATTATATTATGTTATAATCTATTACCGAACATAAGAATTCTGGTATTTAGGATGACAGTTTTATTAATACTAAAACGGACACTGTTTCAATGAAGATATTTAATCTAACACTGATTTATCTTAATTATCCGAAATAGTAAAAATATGAGTCAGTAATATCGACAAGTTTCATTGTGTCAAGAATTGTGATTTATATGGTGATGATATATAATCCACAGAGGAGAATAAAGAATGCCAACAATTTCTATCACGTGATAGAACTGGTTGATAAACAGTATATTAGTACCTGGCCTTGTTGGAATATGGCAAACTGTCAAGAAATAAAAAATACTGGGAAGTCTTGGCCTGATGTGGGAGACTGAGGGTGATGAGACTCCAGAGACAAATTTACTGCTGTTGCTGAGTGATAACATCCCGAAATTACGTCCTGGCGGGGTCTTGTCAACAGACAGAAGAAGAAGACTGTAAGATGATTTTAAGAGTAGCAAAGACGAAGAGAAGTGACGAGAAAAATGTTAACATATACAGCAGTTGGTGACCCCAGCTGGAGCCAAACCTAGTAAAGGCGAGTGTGTAATAATAAACCTCGTCTCATGCTGCAGGTATTCTGTTGCTTCATTAGGCCATCACCAGTGATCAAATCATTCAACTTTCGCGAAGATGAAAAAGTCATAAATCCGTTGAGACACCACATTATAAAATATAAAAGCAGGGCGTGACACACTATGCACACCGGCAATAACTCTATATACACTACGTCCAAAAATTTGTCGCTTGACAAGCCGGAGGACTAAAGTGTCAAAATGACACTCATTGAAATCCGGCTATCCCATGCTGCAGCTACAACAGGATAGTTTATGCTTTCATTATTATGGTCCTACTGTCCAGTAACTTTTTCGCCATGCATTTCATTGTTACCTATTACACATTCTATAAGCAACTCTATTCTATTCAATTCAATTCAATTCAAGTTTATTCTCTATATTGGTTACAATGTGGGGTTTACAGGTTTTGGGTATTTTGTGGTTTACATGTTATAAAATATTAATTACAGAGGGGGCCACTAGGACACCTAGCATGGCTAGGCATTTCGAGCAGAGTTAGATTAATTCTTAACATTAAATCCTTACAAATTATGGTATTAAGGCTAAGTGACTACATCATAATTTGTGAGTTTAGCAATGTGAATGCTTCTGTTTTGGCCCAATACAAGGTGCCTATATTTGAATATCATAGGCAAACTTATGACTAGTTAGGATTTATTATTTTAAGATTAAGATCAGTATTTCTGGGTTTATAGTCAGTGGGTGAGTGAGTGTAATTTTGAACCACCAGGATATTATATTTCTATTTCTAACAGCACTGTTGGCCCACGGGCAACCCAGCATCCTATACCCAGCCCAGTACCTCATGCCAACATTCAGTGCCTATGGCCAGCCGAACTAATCCTACCCAGGAGTATTTAAACAAAAAAATAACGGTCCAAGTACATGCGAGTAAGCAAGGGAGGGTGATATAAATCAAGAGGGGGCCTTGTTTGAGCACCTGGGACCACAGGATCTGCATTGCTTGGCAGAGCAATGCAGATCCCAAGAATGTTACCATTTAAAGAAGTTACCAGTCGGGAATCAGGTTTTCAGAAGAAAACAAATGTTAGCAAATGTCTATGGAAACGATGGGTCTACATATAAAACAAGTTGTAGGGACATTATTAACATTATGATTTCATTATTATGATTATACATGCATTATTTAGGAATATAAACAACAAAGAATTTGGAAAGATACGATAATTAAAATTCATAAAAATGCGAAAATCATATAAGATATTTTTGGAAAAAGCAACAGCAAGAACAGGATAAAACTACTATATATTACTGTGCAAAAGAGCAAAGCACCTATTTGTTTACAAGAGAGAGATGGACGGAGCCAGCCCGAAGGTAATAACTTACAAAAAGTATTGAAATATCCATAAATAAGTAAGTTAAACTGAACAAGAAAGGACACCAGTGATAGACAACATAAACAAGCAGTCATTCACAGGGGTGGTGAGAGCATCTGGTTGTCACACAATTACTAGCTCATAATGAGTTCCTGGTCTTATTTACTCTTGCCTCTTCTCAGCTGTCAGTGCTTGCCAGTTCGCAAGGCACGCGTGTGCCCCGCCGCCTGATTTACCCTTCTCAATTTGTCTTGTTGACACATTTCATTCGTCGTCCCTCTGTCTCATCACCTCCATTTGCCAGTATTTTCAGCTGAATTCAGGCGCTCAGCTGACCTAGTCATTTTGCGAGATTATTCCGTTCTGTGTAGGATTCGGCATAATTTTGAAATTTTAATTGTGTGTGTGTGTGTGTGTGTGTGTGTGTGTGTGTGTGTGTGTGTGTGTGTGTGTGAGGTGTGTGTGTGTGTGTGTGTGTACTCACCTAGTTGCACTCACCTAGTTGAGGTTGTGGGGGTCGATTCCGAGCTCCTGGCCCCGCCTCTTCACTGATCGCTACTAGGTCACTCTCCCTGAGCCGTGAGCTTTATCATACCTCTGCTTAAAGCTATGTATGGATCCTGCCTCCACTACATCGCTTCCCAAACTATTCCACTTACTGACTACTCTGTGGCTGAAGAAATACTTCCTAACATCCCTGTGATTCATCTGTGTCTTCAGCTTCCAACTGTGTCCCCTTGTTACTGTGTCCAATCTCTAGAACATCCTGTCTTTGTCCGCCTTGTCAATTCCTCTCAGTATTTTGTATGTCGTTATCATGTCCCCCCTATCTCTCCTGTCCTCCAGTGTCGTCAGGTTGATTTCCCTTAACCTCTCCTCGTAGGACATACCTCTTAGCTCTGGGACTAGTCTTGTTGCAAACCTTTACACTTTCTCTAGTTTCTTTACGTGCTTGGCTAGATGTGGGTTCCAAACTGGTGCCGCATACTCCAATATGGGCCTAACGTACACGGTGTACAGGGTCCTGAATGATTCCTTATTAAGATGTCGGAATGCTGTTCTGAGGTTTGCTAGGCGCCCATATGCTGCAGCAGTTATTTGGTTGATGTGCGCTTCAGGAGATGTGCCTGGTGTTATACTCACCCCAAGATCTTTTTCCTTGAGTGAGGTTTGTAGTCTCTGGCCCCCTAGACTGTACTCCGTCTGCGGTCTTCTTTGCCCTTCCCCAATCTTCATGACTTTGCACTTGGTGGGATTGAACTCCAGGAGCCAATTGCTGGATCAGGTCTGCAGCCTGTCCAGATCCCTTTGTAGTTCTGCCTGGTCTTCGATCGAGTGAATTCTTCTCATCAACTTCACGTCATCTGCAAACAGGGACACCTCAGAGTCTATTCCTTCCGTCACGTCGTTCACAAATACCAGAAACAGCACTGGTCCTAGGACTGACCCCTGTGGGACCCCGCTGGTCACAGGTGCCCACTCTGACACTTCGCCACGTACCATGACTCGCTGCTGTCTTCCTGACAAGTATTCCCTGATCCATTGTAGTGCCTTCCCTGTTATCCCTGCTTGGTCCTCCAGGTTTTGCACCAATCTCTTGTGTGGAACTGTGTCAAACGCCTTCTTGCAGTCCAAGAAAATGCAATCCACCCACCCCTCTCTCTTGTCTTACTGCTGTCACCATGTCATAGAACTCCAGTAGGTTTGTGACACAGGATTTCCCGCCCCTGAAACCATGTTGGCTGCTGTTGATGAGATCGTTCCTTTCTAGGTGTTCCACCACTCTTCTGATAATCTTCTCCATGATTTTGCATACTATACATGTCAGTGACACTGGTCTGTAGTTTAATGCTTCATGTCTGTCTCCTTTTTTAAAGATTGGGACTACATTTGCTGTCTTCCATGCCTCAGGCAATCTCCCTGTTTCGATAGATGTATTGAATATTGTTGTTAGGGGTACACATAGCGCCTCTGCTCCCTCTCTCAATACCCATGGTGAGATGTTATCTGGCTCCATTGCCTTTGAGGTATCTAGCTCACTCAGAAGCCTCTTCACTTCTTCCTCGGTTGTGTGCACTGTGTCCAGCACATGGTGGTGTGCCCCATCTCTCCGTCTTTCTGGAGCTCCTTGTCTCCTCTGTGAACACTTCTTTGAATCTCTTGTTGAGTTCCTCACATACTTCACGGTCATTTCTTGTTGTCTCTCCTCCTTCCTTCCTTAGCCTGATTACCTGGTCCTTGACTGTTGTTTTCCTCCTGATGTGGCTGTACAACAGTTTCGGGTCAGATTTGGCTTTCGCTGCTATGTCGTTTTCATATTGTCTTTGGGCCTCCCTTCTTATCTGTTATCTGTGCGTATTTGTTTCTGGCTCTACGACTGCTCTCCTTATTCTCCTGGGTCCTTTGCCTTCTATATTTCTTCCATTCCCTAGCACACTTGGTTTTTGCCTCCCTGCACCTTTGGGTAAACCATGGGCTCATCCTGGCTTTTTCATTATTCCTGTTACCCTTGGGTACAAACCTCTCCTCAGCCTCCTTGCATTTTGTTGCTACATATTCCATCATCTCATTAACTGACTTCCCTGCCAGTTCTCTGTCCCACTGAACCCCGTTCAGGAAGTTCCTCATTCCTGTGTAGTCCCCTTTCTTGTAGTTTGGCTTCATTCGTCCTGGCCTTCCTGCTTCTCCCTCCACTTGTAGCTCTACTGTGTATTCGAAGCTTAAAACTACATGGTCACTGGCCCCAAGGGGTCTTTCATATGTGATGTCCTCGATATCTGCACTACTCAAGGTGAATACTAAGTCCAGCCTTGCTGGTTCATCCTCTCCTCTCTCTCTTGTAGTGTCCCTTACGTGTTTGCACATGAAGTTTTCCAGTACCACCTCCATCATCTTAGCCCTCCATGTATCTTGGCCCCCATGTGGGTCCAAGTTCTCCCAATCGATCTCCTTGTGGTTAAAGTCACCCATGATCAGGAGCTTTGCCCTGCATGCATGAGCTCTTCTGGCCACTCTAGCCAGTGTGTCAACCATCGCTCTATTGCTCTCGTCGTACTCTTGCCTTGGCCTCCTGCTGTTCTGTGGTGGGTTATACATCACTGCTATTACCACCTTGGGACCTCCAGAGTGAAGCGTTCCCGCTATGTAATCACTTTCTTCTCCGCTGTCTCCTCTCTCCAGCTCATCAAAATTCCAGCGATTTTTGATCAGCAATGCCACTCCTCCACCCCTCCTGTTCCCTCTGTCTTTCCTCAGGATTTGGTATCCCGTTGGAAAGATGGCATCTGTTATCATACCTGTAAGCTTGGTTTCTGTGAGAGCTATGATGTCCGGTGATGCTTCTTTGACTCTTTCATGCCACTCCTCCCACTTATTTGTTATTCCATCAGCGTTTGTGTACCATACCTTCAGTTTCCTTTCCAACACTGTGGTTTGGGGGGCCTGTGAGGGTGGGAGACCTGGTGGCATACTGTGGGATTCTATAGGTCGGTGTTGGGTGGAGGCTGTGGGTATGGATTGTAGTGTGTGTGTTTGTTACCATTTTGTCCTAGGCACATGTCGATTAGACACTAGGCCTGTTTTATCGGTGTGTGTGTGTGTGTGTGTGTGTGTGTGTGTGTGTGTGTGTGTGTGTGTGTGTGTGTGTGTGTGTGTGTGTGTGTGTGTGTGTGTATGTGTGTGTGTGTGTGTGCACTCACGTAATTGTGGTTGCAGGGGTCGGGACTCAGCTCCTGACCCTGCCTCTCCACTGATCGCTACTAGATCCTCTCTCTGCTTCCTGAGCTTTGTCATACCTCGTCTTAAAGCTATGTATGGTTCCTGCCTCCACTACATCACTTCCTAGGCTATTCCACTTCCTGACGACTTTATGACTGAAGAAATACTTCCTAACATCCCTGTGACTCGTCTGAGTCTTCAGTTTCCAGTTGTGACCCCTTGTTTCTGTGTCCCCTCTCTGGAACAACCTGTCTCTGTCCACATTATCTATTCCATGCAGTATTTTGTATGTCGTTATCATGTCTCCCCTGACCCTCCTGTCCTCCAGTGTCGTCAGTCCAATTTCCCTCAACCTTTCTTCGTAGGACATACCCCTTAGCTCCGGAACTAGCCTTGTTGCAAACCTTTGCACTTTCTCTAATTTCTTGATGCGTGCGTGTGTGTGTGAGAGAGATAGAGAGAGAGAGAGAGAGAGAGAGAGAGAGAGAGAGAGAGAGAGAGAGAGAGAGAGAGAGAGAGAGAGAGAGAGAGAGAGAGAGAGAGAGAGTGTGTGTGTGTGTACTCACCTAATTGTACTCACCTAATTGTGGCTGCAGGGGTCGAGACTCAGCTCCTGGCCCCGCCTCTTCACTGATCGCTACTAGGTCCTCTCCCTCTCTGCTTCCTGAGCTTTGTCATACCTCTTCTTAAAACTATGTATGGTTCCTGCCTCCACTACTTCACTTGCTAGGCTATTCCACTTCCTGACGACTCTATGACTGAAGAAATACTTCCTAACGTCCTTGTGACTCGTCTGAGTCTTCAGCTTCAAGTTGTGACCCCTTGTTTCTGTGTCCCCTCTCTGGAACATCCTATCTCTGTCCACCTTGTCTATTCTCCGCAGTATCTTGTATATTGTTATCATGTCTCCCCTGACCCTTCTGTCCTCCACTGTCGTCAGTCCAATTTCCCTCAACCTTTCCTCGTACGGCATTCCCCTGAGCTCTGGGACTAGCTTTGTTGCAAACCTTTGTACTTTCTCTAACTTCTTGACGTGCTTGATCAGGTGTGGGTTCCAGACTGGTGCTGCATACTCCAGTATGGGCCTAACATACACAGTGTACAGTGTCTTGAACGATTCCTTATTATAGTATCGGAACGCTATTCTCAGGTTTGCCAGGCGCCCGTATGCTGCAGCAGTTATTTGGTTGGTGTGTCTCCGGTGACGTGCTCGGTGTTATGGTCACCCCAAGGTCTTTCTCCCTGAGTGAGGTCTGTAGTCTTTGTCCACCTAGCCTATACTCTGTCTGGGGTCTTCTTTGCCCCTCCCCAATCTTCATGACTTTGCATTTGGCAGGGTTGAATTCGAGAAGCCAGAGTCTGGACCACATGTCCAGCCTGTCCAGGTCTCTTTGCAGTCCTGCCTCATCCTCATCCGATTTAATTCTTCTCATCAGCTTCACATCATCTGCGAATAGGGACACTTCAGAGTCTATTCCTTCCATCATGTCGTTTGCATATATCAAAAATAGCACTGGTCCTATAACTGACCCCTGTGCGAACCCGCTCGTCACAGGCGACCACTGTGATACCTCTTCACGTACCATGTCTCGTTGCTGCCTCCCCCTGTCAGGTATTCCCTGATCCATTGCAGTGCCCTCCCTGTTATATGTGCCTGATCCTCCAGCTTCTGCACTAATCTCTTGTGGGGAACTGTGTCAAAGGCCTTCCTGCAGTCTAGGAAAATGCAGTCAACCCACCCCTCTCTCTCGTGTCTTACTTCTGTTACCTTGTCATAAAACTCCAGAAGGTTTGTGACACAGGATTTGCCTTCCATGAACCCATGCTGGTTTTCATTTATAATCTTGTTCCGTTCCAGGTGTTTCACCACTCTCCTCCTGATAATCTTCTCCATGACTTTGCACACAATACATGTCAGAGACACAGGTCTGTAGTTTAGTGCCTCATTTCTGTTTCCTTTCTTAAATATGGGGACTACATTTACTGTCTTCCATTTCTCTAGTTGCCCAGTTTCAAGGGATGTGTTGAAGATTGTGGTTAGGGGCACGCACAGCATCTCTGCTCCTTCTCTAAGGACCCACGGTGGAGATGCTGTCCGGTCCCATCGCCTTTGAGGTATCAAGGTCACTTAGCAGCTTCTGCACCTCCTTCTCGGTTGTTCGTATGTCATCCAACACTTGTTGGTATATTCCCTCTTGATGTTCCCTTCTGTGCTGTCTTCCCAGAGCCCTTCCTGTCTCTAGTGTAAAAACTTCCTTAAATCTCCTGTTTAGCTCCTCACATACCTCCTGATCATTTCTTGTGAGTTCTCCACCTTGTGTCCTCAGTCTGATCACCTGCTCTTTGACTGTTGTCTTCCTCCTGATGTGGCTATACAACAGTTTTGGGTCAGTCTTGATTTTCGATGCTATGTTATTTTCATACTGTCGCTGGGCCTCCCTCCTCACCTGTGCATACTCGTTCCTGGCTCTGCGACTAATCTCCCTATTTTCATGTGTTCTCTGCCTTCTGTACTTTTTCCATTCTCTATTGCACTTTGTTTTTGCCTCCTTACACCGTCGGGTAAACCAGGGGCTCGTTCTGGTCTTCCCGTTGTTTCTGTTGCCCTTGGGAATAAACCTTTCCACTGCCTCCTTGCATTTTGTTGTTACATATTCCATTATTTCATTTACTGGCTTTCCTGCCAGTTCTCTGTCCCACGGAACCTCCTGCAGGAAGTTCCTCAACTCTATGTAGTCCCCTCTTTTATAGTCTGGCTTTTCCCCTTCAACTCCTGTTACTCTCTCCACTTGCAACTCTACTATGTATTCAATGCACAGAACCACGTGGTCACTAGCTCCTAGGGGACTCTCATATGTGATGTCCTCAATGTCTGAGCTGCCCAGGGTGAACACAAGGTCCAATCTTGCTGGTTCATCCTCCCCTCTCACTCTGGTAGTGTCCTTAACATGTTGGTGCATGAGGTTTTCCAGCACCACATCCAACATCTTGGCTCTCCATGTTTCGGGACCCCCATGTAGCTCCAGGTTTTCCCAGTCAATCTCCCTTTGGTTGAAATCCCCCATAACCAGCAACTTTGCTCTGCTGGAGTGGGCTCTTCTTGCCACCTCAGCAAGTGTGTCCACCATTGCTCTGTTGCTCTCTTCATATTCCTCTCTTGGCTTCCTGCAGTTCTGTGGTGGATTATACATCACTGCAATGACCACCTTGTGCTCCCCAGACTGAAGTGTACCTACTGTGTGTGTGTGTATGTGTGTGTGTGTGTACTCACCTAGTTGAGGTTGCGGGGGTCGAGTCCGAGCTCCTGGCCCCGCCTCTTCACTGATCGCTACTAGGTCACTCTCCCTGAGCCGTGAGCTTTATCATACCTCTGCTTAAAGCTATGTATGGATCCTGCCTCCACTACATCGCTTCCCAAACTATTCCACTTACTGACTACTCTGTGGCTGAAGAAATACTTCCTAACATCCCTGTGATTCATCTGTGTCTTCAGCTTCCAACTGTGTCCCCTTGTTACTGTGTCCAATCTCTGGAACATCCTGTCTTTGTCCACCTTGTCAATTCCTCTCAGTATTTTGTATGTCGTTATCATGTCCCCCCTATCTCTCCTGTCCTCCAGTGTCGTCAGGTTGATTTCCCTTAACCTCTCCTCGTAGGACATACCTCTTAGCTCTGGGTGTGTGTGTGTGTGTGTGTGTGTGTGTAATTATTTATTTTTTTCCCGATTGAATATGAAACACTTTTTATCTTGCCCACCTTTCCAGGAGGCGAGTGTGGGAGGGATTCACTTCCCCATATATTTTCGTATTAAAATAGATCAGATTAAGTTGAAAATATATGTTCCTGAAATAATTATAAAAAATTTTTTTTAAATTATCTGCCACACATCGTAGTACAAAAGAAAATGTTCAGTGGGTTGCAACCTCCCAAATTAAATTTTGGAGCGCTGTATGTTTGGAAATCCGCATATATTTTTTAAAAAGATGTACCACTCAACAGAGCACAACGAAAAATAATTATCCCCCCAAGGAGCATAGTTCTAATTTTGTAACCAAAAATATGTACTCGGTTACACTCACATATACATTCATACACGTGTAGAAGTCAAAGAACTGGAGATCAATCTCCGCAGGAGTTACAAGGCGAGTACACACAAACAAATATCTGGTTTAGTCATGTTTATATGAGAAAACAACCTGCGAAACATGTAAAAATAGACTAACGTATACTAACCAAAAGAAACGAATACATGATTTAATTACTTTCACTCTTTGAGTGGAACAGGGCGTGGCACGGCCTACTATCCTCCATCCCCAGTCCAACTTATCCCTTGTACCTTCTTTCCTGTTCCACCCCTTCCAGCACCTAAATTCTACTGCTCATCTTGTTTTTTGAGTTACATGGGAGACACTGAACTGGGAATAACCGAAAATTCGCAGAGACGAAATTTTGGAATTGTCGCATCCGTAGTGGACTATGAATGTAGTCAAAGAAACCTAAATAAGAGCTATGGTTGGTGGCGTAGAAAAACTTCAGTGCCTATGTATGTAAATTAACATATCTTGCATACTGCGATGTTAAACATGAATGTCAGTGAATAAACAGAGAATAGACTGGGACTCCAACCGTGGTACATGCATATAGCAGGCCCAACTCTGTGAGCACTTTTAAGCTTTGTGGCTCAGTGCTTACAGTGTTGGGTCTGCTGTATGCATGAACATGTATCGAGTCCCTGTCCATTCTTTTGTTTATTTACTGACAGTAGTTCATAAAACCCACTAGCTGGTGTAAGACAAGAACCTCGAAGTACTTATTATCAATGACTTTAGGTCTACAAAATCGTGTCTAACGACGAGCAGAAAATCTAACAGAAGGCTCTGTGTCAGAGCTAGAAAATTCCGTCCACAATTCACCTGAAATAATACGGAATACGGACACTATACAATAAGTTATTCAGACTTCGTATTACATATGCTAATTCATTATAAATGGCATCTAAGGATGGCAACAAAGCTTGCACTTCGATTAAAAAATAAGGCCTGTGAAGAACTAAAAAAGAAAAATACTGAGAAACTGCATTCATATCTTTAAAATATTACACAAACTTGAGTAATAATTAAAGCTATTTAAGATTCAAGGACATTCGATAACAAGAAACGATATGAACTCAGTTGTAGATGCAATACAAATGCTGATACAAGATTTTTGCAGTCATATAACACCAAAATAGGCTACTTTTCAATGTTATAAAAGCAAACCACACATTTCTTCATAAAACAGCTGGACGAACACTTGGTTAAAATTTAATTACCTTAGGAAAAAAGGTGTAAAAGCCCATCTATAAATCATACAGGTTGTCTGTTATTTCACCTGAGCTCATTTGCGTCTACCCAAGGACCCCCTCATCCAGCTTCAATTACATCTTCCCTTTGCCTTACCTTCACTTCCACCCGTCCCCTTTAAACTACACTCCCATTCCCTGGCCGTAGTCTTCCTTCACCTCGCAAGTTAGGAAATAATCCCATAACGCAACCAGTCCTCCAAATAGGAATAGCATTTTTTTGCACACATTAAAAGTCCGTTGTTTTCTGCCCGATCCAGGCATCTACAAAAATTTAATATTTTTTTCTTGTTGGGCCTGTTAATTTAACGTAAATCACACTATATTTAGGCATAGTTAAGAGCCGATATCAAAATAAACCAGAGGCTTACATCTGGCGGCGCTAAACGTACCCCCACGCTCACTGTTTAAGATGGAGGATGGGCTGCATAATGGCTCGGATGGGTTATCCTAAATTAAATTATCCTCATCTGTCATCAATTGTGTGTGAGATGCAACAATGTAAAATCATTGTATATGAATAATATATGTTGATTGCAAGCTGAAACACATTTGTTTAGCTGAATGAACGAGGTATCACTATGCCCATCCTCTTATCCTAGTATAAATGTTAGGAGTCATTATATGGGCCTGTTAACCTATAGCAACTGTTATGTTCTTCATCCTAGCAGCATTGTATTTTCCCTTTGAAATGATGTACTTGAAGAACTGAGGTAGTATTAAATGATTTTTTTCAAGCTGAAGGGAATTGTTAAAATTGTATTATAGTTACAAAATCAACGTTTGGGCATCTTATTAATGATTAAATTAAAATTGTGTCAATTTAAATTGATTTTATTCATGTCATTTTAAAGTTTAAATATTTGTATTTTTTTCAGCGTCAATTCATGTTATTTACGGAGCGTAAGCGTCAACAAAAATGTTATGGCATTATGATTATTATTTTATAAAATAGTACACATTAGCTTCCCTTCCGGCGAACATCGACGTCAATGATGCTGCTCATACAATTTTTAACTTTTGCACTGGTTTTATATGGTAAAATGTTGAATTGAGCCTAAGCCAAACAATGTGATTTATTTCCACTGCGAACCTTTAGTTTCATTTTTACAATGGCATACATATATGTTATCTTATCTTCTATCTTTAGTGATGTTAATAAAAGTAAAGCAATATAAGAGTGAAAACATCAGATCAAGAATAAATTATGAATACGTATTTTAACAATACAAGAAATCCCTTTCCTCTCTCCCTACAACTTCTTTCTTTAAATATTCTTTAGTACTATTTTTTATTTTTTTAAAGACTGACCTTGACATGATAAGTAACCCATTTCAGCACATTATATAATAAGTATGTGAAACCTGACTACCTTATTTGGGCACTATAAAATTATGATCACTTTCCCTAGTATAATTTGGGCTTTGGTTCCTAACCCTTGCAGAATTTGCAACAAGATATTCTGGACACTGTTATCAATTTTGTAAACACGACTGAAATCAGGTTGCTTGAATCTTGTGCTACGTAAAGTATTTCCAGCTTTAATAATTCATCCTGGCCTTCAAGTGGCTTCTCGAGTTCAACCCAAACAAATGTAAGATCATCCGATCTGCAGAAGGTAAGGACATACCATGGGCACGGTAGAGCGGAGAGAAGCTGCACATATCAGAAAGCATGAAGGGCCTATGAGTTAATATACTGTCAAGGGTATCGACAAAAATACACATAAAGTCGTATAAAGTTACCATCGTTAGCAGACTAGCAAACCTCAGAACATCATTCAGGAACGTTATAAAGAATCCTTCAGAACTTTATATACGACTATATGTGACAAATGTTAGGCCAATCATTGAGTAAGTGGTCCTGGCATAAAGCCCACACCTCTTCAAGCATGTGCATAAGCTCGGTAAGTCCAAAGATTTGCAGCCAGACTATGAGAGGATAAAGGAGTTGAACCTGATGAGCTTGGCGGAAAGAAGAACGGGAGACATGATAACGTCATACAAAAATCTTAAAAGAACTTACACAAATCACCACCACAACGGAGAATGAAACTTATGACGACGTTTCGGCCTGGCTTGGACTTGACAGAGCAGGCAAGAATAACAATAGACTTGTTAGAATTAAGGCGACCACGATCAAGGGGAAGATATAAAAGCTGAAGACACCGAAGAGCCATAGAGATGTAAGTAGACTTAATATATCTGATCATTTTAATTGCTTCAACGACAATATGTAGATGAGAGTTTGGCTACAACATCCATGTTTTCGAAAATTATTATGGAGTAAAATGTGAGTCTCGTTCATCACTTGTGGTCTACCATCACATTCTCCATGTATGAAAAAAAACACGCAAGAGCACAGCAACCCCCCCCCCTCACGCACACGAAATGCACGCACACGCAACACTCAGATTAGTCACAGGAAATATTTCTTCATTCACAGAGTATGAACTGTATTGATTCTGGAGGCAGAATCCATACATAGCTTTAAGAATATGTACGATAAAGCTCTTGAAGCAGGGAGAGAGTGGACTTACTAGCAATCAGTGAAGAAGCTTGCCAGGAGCTGTAACTCGACCCCTGCAACCACAAATAGGTGAGCACACACACACACACACACACACCACGATCACAGGTTTGCTCTTTTAACTTCGAATAGTTGAGCACACAGGAGGAATGACTTCTGCGACGTGAAGAAAATTAACAAAAAGCAGTTCCAAGATGACACGGCTCCTGTTGCCAAGGTTAAGCCAAAGCAGCTCGTCGATCACATCAGAAGTACGACGACAGCATCTCGTCAAGTGATAATCCCGTACTGAAGATGGAAGATAACAGGAAATTACAAGTATACAAATTCAGCGAGACCCATCATAACACCCTGCATGTAGAAAGATGGAGAAACCATGAAGCAAACTTGCAATCACAACCGCCTGTCAAACTTGAAAAAAAAAAAAACTCACCGTACAGGATTACCCCCAAAACTTCGTCACCATATTTTGGAGGTGAGGTTTGTACTCGTCCTCCACCCAACGCTGAGTTACCTTACCATGGTGATGAGGTCTGTGCTTGTCTTCCACCGAACGCTGAGTTATCTCACCATGACTTAAGAAATCGTAATGACACGATTGCAAACAAACCATACCCCCGGCCGGGATTGAACCCGCGGTCATAGAGTCTCAAAACTCCAGCCCGTCGCGTTAGCCACTAGACCAGCTAGCCACAATAAGATTCATCCAACTAGGTATATTTCTACACCATAGGAAGGTTAGCACAGGCACCTCTGTGACCACAAATGCAAGTTTTTACAGACGAATCTCCAGCTAGCGTGGCCGTGACGAACCCTAGTTCAAGTCCCTTCACTGCCGTCAACATGACTTAAGAAATCGTTTTGAGACTCTATGACCGCGGGTTCAATCCCGGCCGGGGGTATGGTTTGTTTGCAATCGTGTCATTACGATTTCTTAAGTCATGTTGACGGCAGTGAAGGGACTTGAGCTAGAGTTCGTCACGGCCACGCTAGCTGGAGATTCGTCTGTAAAAACTTGCATTTGTGGTCACAGAGGTGCCTGTGCTAACCTTCCTATGGTGTAGAAATATACCTAGTTGGATGAATCATATTGTGGCTAGCTGGTCTAGTGGCTAACGCGACGGGCTGGAGTTTTGAGACTCTATGACCGCGGGTTCAATCCCGGCCGGGGGTATGGTTTATCTTACCATGGTAATGAGGTCTGTGCTTGTCCTCCGCCCAACGCTGAGTTATCTTACCATGGTGGGAAGGTTTCAGTAGCCTAAGCACTTATGAACCAAGCACCATCTTTTCTCCTAAAAAGTGGCGAGATTCCCCTTGCTTAAAAAAATTAATTTGACCACTTATTGCCTGTGACCTGAAACGAATTAGACATCATCTGAGCTGCGATTAATGAACATCGAATTGTTTTGAACACATTGTGATAACTTTCTAAAGCCACTAAATAAGTCACGATAGCAGGAAACTAGTACTGATACCATCAGAGTGTTAATATAGCTAAAAATTGTTAATGACGGCAGTGACTTCATAATAAAGTTAGCAGTTTTAAAAAAATGGTGAATAACCAACCGGTTTATAAGCTTTGTAAATATAACTAAAATTTGCGTTGCAGAAATAAAAACTAAATTTATATTAATTGCTGTTTTTTAAGGCATGTATTAATGATGGTAGAATTACTGACACTGTTAAGGACACAGCTTAAGGCATGACATTTCGTCAATACATTAATGACTCGACGATAGGTCTCGTAAGCTAGATGAAATTCAATTCAAAATATGTTCATTTCGGTATTCTGTGATGCACAGAGCACTCGTGGGATCAAACGTCTCTTTTTGTAGAGGATATGTATAAGCCAAGGCAAAATATCTGACTCAATTACCTGAGCGCCATTGATCTAAGATTGATTTTTATCACTTCTGCTGAAGTGAATGATGCAGCTGAAATGTCTCTCTGGTCAGACTGAGGGAGAACATCAGTGAGGCCTAAGTGAATGGGGAGGGAGGGAGGAGTGAGTCAAGTGAGAGGGGAGGAGTGATGGTCAAGTTAATGGGGAAGGAGACGTGGTCAAAATAGTGGGGAGGGAGGAGCGGTGGATAAGTTAGTGGGGAGGGAGGAATGGTGGTCAAGTTAGTGGGGAAGGGGGAGTAGCGGTCAAGTTACCGGGGAAGGAGGAGTGACGGTCAAATTAGTGGGGAAGGAGTATTCCTCAAAGAAAGGAGTGAAGGAAGAGCGTATAGGTACCGAAAACAAATTAGAAGGGCGAATGAGAAAGTGAATAATAGTGAGCGAGGGAAAAGGGAGGAAAAGAGGGTGGAAACGAGGAAGGGAGAGACAGCATGGGATGAAAAGCGGGAGGGAAAGCAGGGAGGAAGTAATAATGGAAGGGAGGAGGGAGGGATGTAAGGATGGAACGAAGTAGGAAAAATGGAAAGGAGGGAGAAATGAAAAACAGGAAAAGTTGAAAATACAGGAAAATGATGGCAACAGCTGAAAATTGCGAAGTAAATAGGTGACACGAGGATGTGAGATTAGGTAAATGAATGAAAAAGACATGAGGGAAGAAAAGGGGAGAGGGAAGGGAAGGGGAAAGGGAGAGGGAAATGGAAGGGAAAAGGGAGAGGGAATGAGGGAGGAAAGGGAGAGAGGCGAGGGGGAAAGGAAGAGACGGAAGGAGGGAGAGAGAGAGAGGTGAGGGTATGGGAGAGAGGGGAGGGGGAGTGGCAGGGAAGTGAGGGGAGATGGGAGGGGGAAGGGAAATATGGGAGAGGGAGGGATTACCTGGAGGTTACCTGGAGGTTATTCCGGGGATCAACGCCCCCGCGGCCCGGTCCATGACCAGGCCTCCCGATGGATCACGGCCTGATCAACTAGGCTGTTACTGCTGGCCGCACGCAGTCCAACGTACGAGCCACAGCCCGGCTGATCCGGCACTGACTTTAGGTATCTGTCCAGCTCTCTCTTGAAGGCAGCCAGGGGTTTATTGGCAATTCCCCTAATGCTTGATGGGAGGCTGTTGAACAGTCTTGGGCCCCGGACACTTATGGTGTTTTCCCTTAGTGTACCAATGGCGCCCCTACGCTTTATTGGGGGCATTTTGCATCGCCTGCCCAGTCTTTTACTTTCGTAGGGAGTGATTTCTGTGTGCAGATTTGGGACCATTCCTTCCAGGATTTTCCAAGTGTAGATTATGATATATCTCTCCCTCCTGCGTTCCAACGAGTACAAGTCAAGTGCTTCCAAGCGTTCCCAGTAGTTAAGGTGCTTGACAGAACTTATACGTGCAGTAAAGGATCTCTGTTCACTCTCTAGATCTGCGATTTCACCTGCTTTGAATGGAGATGTTAATGTACAGCAGTATTCCAGCCTAGAGAGAACAAGTGATTTGAAGAGGATCATCATTGGCTTGGCATCTCTCGTTTGGAACGTTCTCATTATCCATCCTATCATTTTCTTTGCACGTGCGATCGTGGCAATGTTGTGATCCTTGAAAGTGAGATCCTCAGACATTACTACTCCCAGGTCCCTTATATTATTTTTCCGCTCTATTGTATGGCCAGAGTCTGTAGTGTATTACAGTGTATTATTATATAGTGTATTATGGTACACATTCAACAGTGAACAATGAATATTACTCCCTAGTGACGCTAAGTCTCCGTATTTACGACATGAATATGTTTGTGTGTGTGCTCACCTAGTTGTTGTGGTTGCAGGGGTCGAATCATAGCTCCTGGCCCCATCTCTTCACTGGTCGCTACTAGGTCACTCTCCCTGCTCCATGAGCTTTATCATACCTCTTCTTAAAGCTATGTATGGATCTTGCCTCCACTACATCACTTCCCAGACTATTCCACTTCCTGACAACTCTGTGACTGAAGAAATCCAAACTGGTGCTGTATACACCAATACAGGCCTAATGTACACGGTGTACAGGGTCCTGAATGATTCCTTATTAAGATGTCGGAATGCTGTTCTTAGGTTTGCTAGGCGCCCGTATGCTGCAGTAGTTTTCTGGTTGATGTGCGCCTTGGGAGATGTGCCCGGTGTTATACTCACCCCAAGATCCTTTTCTTTGAGTGAGGTTTGTAGTCTCTGGCCCCCTAGTCTGTACTCCGTCTGCGGTCTTCTTTGCCTTTCCTTCCTTAGTCTTCATGACTTTGCACTTGGTGGGGTCGAACTCCAGGAGCCAGTTTCTGGACCAGGCCAGCAGCCTGTCCAGATTCCTTTGTAGTTCTGCCTGGTCTTCGTCCGATTGAATTCTTCTCATCAACTTCACAACATCTGCAATCAAGGACACCTCTGAGTCTATTCCTTCCGTCATGTTGCTCACAAATACCAGGAACAGCACCGGTGCTAAGACTGACCCCTGTGGAACCCCGCTCGTCACAGGTGCCCACTCTGACACCTCGCCACGTGTGTACTCACCTAACTGTGGTTGCAGGGGTCGATACTTTGCTCCTGGCCCCGCCTCTTCAATGAACGCTACTAGGTCCTCTCTCTCCTTGCTCCCTGAGCTTTATCATGCCTCGTCTTAAAGCTATGTGTGTGTGTGTGTGTGTGTGTGTGTGTGTGTGTGTGTGTGTGTGTGTGTGTGTGTGTGTGTGTGTGTGTGTGTGTGTGTGTGTGTGTGTTCACCTATTTGTTGTTGCAGGGGTCGAGTCACCGCTCCTGGTCCCGCCTCTTCGCTGGTATGTGTGTGTGTTTATAGGTGGGTGAGTGCTGGTGGTGGGTAGGTAGGTTGGTTGGTGGGTCGGTGGATACGTGGTTCGGTGGGTAGGTGGGTGGGTGTGGGGGAAAGAGGGCAGGGTGTGCTGAACGTAGTCCATAATTCCCATAAATGAAAATTAACTGACCCATCACTGGAACATTTTGAAGAGTAATTATTCCTGATAAAACGCCAATTAGCCGCCTTCATTACTTGACCAAAGTATCATATACACGGTATGTATGTCTCAGTCATTAATCACACATTCACAGCCACCAATCTGATATCCAGTCTTTCGTAGGGGCGCCACTGGTACACTAAGAGAAAACACAATAAGTATCCGGGGGTCCAAGACTGTTGAACAGCCTCCCACCAACCATAAGGGAATTACCAACAGACCCCTGGTTATCTTCAAGAGAGAGCTGGACAGATACCTAAAGTTAGTGCCAAATCAGCCAGGCTGTGGTTAGTATGTTAGACTACGTGCGGCCAGCAGTAACAGCCTCGTTGATCAGGCCCTGATCCACCAGGAGGCCTGGTCATGGACCGGGCCGCGGGGGCATTGATCCCCGGAATGCCCTCCAGGTAGACTCCAGGCAGACCTTGTTCTTTCCTATGTTCACTTTTAATTTCCTTCTTGTACATACCCCCCCCCCCAAATTCGTCCATCAACCTCTGCATTATATTCATTAAAACCTTATTATAATGAAACAAACTGGACCAGGAAGAAACTGGTGCCAGCTGATCAATGAACTTTTGTTTCACTAATGTTTGTATGTTGTGAGTACACGTTCCAGACACGAGTCATTCTAGGAATGAACGCAGATCAAGTGACGATCTTGAGAAGGATGCAGCCAGAGTGTAGTTGGCTCGCTGGTTCCCTTCCTCCCTTCCCCCCCCCCCCTCTCTCTCTCTCTCTTTCTCTCTCACTCTCTCTCTCTCTTTCTCTCTCTCTCTCTGTCTCTCTCTCTCTCTCTCTCTCTCTCTCTCTCTCTCTCTTTCTCTCTCTCTCTCTCTCTCTCAGATTCATTCTCTATCATCTTCTTATTTTCTATTTTCTCTTTCCCTTTCTCTCATTCTCTTTCCCTCCCTTCATTTCCCTTACCTCTTGTCATTTCCTTTCTTCCACCTATCACTACTTCCCACCCTTTACTCTATAATCCTCTAAATCCCTGTCTCCATCCCCAGTTATCATCGTCCTACTTCCTTTTCCCTTCCCTTCGCTCTCTTTATCCTCTAGGAACCCCTCTTCTTCCTTTCTTTCTCCTCTCTCTCTCTTCTTCTCTTTAGCCTTTCTTTCTCGATCCCTTCTATCAGGACTGATGAAGACAGGGCCATCATCAGTCAGACAACGCCTTTCCTCTCTCTTGATGAGACGTTGGTTGCCAACCCCCCGACTAATTGGGTACCAAGTAATTCACGCTACGGCGAGAAATTTACTTTAAATTTAATAGGGGAGTGGACCGGTAAGCCAGCGGAAGGCCTCGATCAGATGACCAAACGCTCCAATGGCGGGGTCATCATATGACTAGAACCTGCGTCAGGAAACACATGTCCTGTTTCTTGATGAGTCTTACCTAACCTAACGTTACGGCTATCTTTTCCCATATCTACGCCCCCCTCATCAGTTTCTCGGCAGTTCCTTCTTACCATTGCAAGAATACGCACGTTTCAAGGTATAACGACGTATCCCGCGATACTAAACCTGTCATCCGTTTTTTTTCATTTCGATACTGTCAAATAATTGTACGTTAATTACTGAGAATAACAGATATCAGAATCCCAGAAAACGCCAAATCGCGCAGAAACTTACGAACGTAATTTGGTGCAGAGCTTTTAAGCTAAACGAAGATCAGGCGGTTGATGCCAGCCACACGCAGACCAACGGCTGTGGTGCATGTGTCAGTCTACATGTGGCTGGTACCAACAGCCTGGTCGATCAAGCCAGCAACAGAGAGGCCTGGTCTGGGACCGAGCAGCGTGGGCAGTGACCCCCTAAATTGTTTCCAGGTTGTCTGGTGACATGTTGGTACTTGTTGTTTGTAGCATTAATTAATTCACGTCAGTTCATGTTTGCGATCTCAAATTATCCACTGCCTGCAGGTTACCTGCGGGCAATGAATAATTTGAGGTACGGAGGTCACCGTACCCTCGGGCCTGTCCCAGAGAAGGCCTCCTGGTTGCTGGCCTGATCGATTAGGCTATTGGTGCCGCCCGTAGCCCAACTTGTGTACCACAGACCGGCTGATCAGGATTGAATTGTGGAATTTGTCAGCTCCCTCCTGAAGACAGTCAGTGGGTCTATTGGTAATGCCCCTTAAAGACTGAATGGTGTTGAAGAATCGTGGTCCCTTTACACTGACTGAATTCTCTCTCAGTGTACTCATCACTCCCTTGCTTATTACCGAAGGCATCTTAACTGAGCTCTCAGTACCTCTTGGTCGTCTTGAGGAAAAAAAACAAGATCCTTCCCATTCCCTCAAAAGCCAGTCATCTCATCAGTGCATCTAATCTCTCGTCTAATTAAGTGTCATTAGCTAGGCTCCGTGGCCTGGTGGCTAAAGCTCTCGCTTCACACAGCGAGGTCAGGGTTCGATTCCTAGCGAGGGTAGAAACATTGGCCGTGTTTCTTTACACCGGTTGTCTATGTTCCCCATCAGTAAAATGGGTACCTGGGTGTTAGTCGACTGGTGTGGGTCGCAAACTGGGACAAAACTGACCTAATTTGCCCGAAATGCTCTGCATAACAAGCGGCTTTTTATATAGCAGTATGTCACTGATGTCATCTAGGCCTGTATACCTTGTACATGTACGTGTAGAAATAAAGATATTATTATTATTATTATTATATTATTATTACAAATAAAGGTAGGTAGGAAATTGGGTGTGTGTAGCGTGTGTAGTGTGTAGTGTGTGTGTGTGTGTGTGTACTCACCTAATTGTACTCACCTAATTGTGGTTGCAGGGGTCGAGACTCAGCTCCTGGCCCCGCCTCTTCACTGATCGCTACTGGATCCTCTCTCTCTCTGCTTCCTGAGCTTTGTCATACCTCTTCTTAAAACTATGTATGGTTCCTGCCTCCACTACTTCACTTGCTAGGCTATTCCACTTGCTGACAACTCTATGACTGAAGAAATACTTCCTAACGTCCCTGTGACTCGTCTGAGTCTTCAGCTTCCAGTTGTGACCCCTTGTCCCTGTGTCCCCTCTCTGGAACATCCTATCTCTGTCCACCTTGTCTATCCCCAGCAGTATCTTGTATGTCGTTATCATGTCTCCCCTGACCCTTCTGTCCTCCAGTGTCGTCAGTCCGATTTCCCTTAACCTTTCCTCGTACGACATTCCCTTGAGCTCTGGGACTAGCCTTGTTGCAAACCTTTGTACTTTCTCTAACTTCTTGACGTGCTTGACCAGGTGTGGGTTCCAGACTGGTGCTGCATACTCCAGTATGGGCCTAACATACACAGTGTACAGTGTCTTGAACGATTCCTTATTAAGGTATCGGAACGCTATTCTCAGGTTTGCCAGGCGCCCGTATGCTGCAGCGGTTATTTGGTTGATGTGTGCCTCCGGTGATGTGCTCGGTGTTATGGTCACCCCAAGGTCTTTCTCCCTGAGTGAGGTCTGTAGTCTTTGTCCACCTAGCCTATACTCTGTCTGCGGTCTTCTTTGCCCCTCCCCAATCTTCATGACTTTGCATTTGGCTGGATTGAATTCGAGAAGCCAGTTACTGGACCACATGTCCAGCCTCTCCAGGTCTCTTTGCAGTCCTGCCTCATCCTCGTCCGATTTAATTCTTCTCATCAACTTCACGTCATCTGCGAACAGGAACACTTCAGAGTCTATTCCATCCATCATGTCGTTCACATATATCAAAAATAGCACTGGTCCTAAAACTGACCCCTGTGGGACCCCGCTCGTAACAGGCGCCCACTGTGATACCTCTTCACGTACCATGACTCGTTGCTGCCTCCCTGTCAGGTATTCCCTTATCCATTGCAGTGCCCTTCCTTTTACGTGTGCCTGATCCTCCAGCTTCTGCACTAATCTCTTGTGGGGAACTGTGTCAAAGGCCTTCCTGCAGTCTAGGAAAACGCAATCTACCCAACCCTCTCTGTCGTGTCTTACTTCTGTTACCTTGTCATAAAACTCCAGGAGGTTTGTGATACAAGATTTGCCTTCCATGAACCCATGCTGGTTTTCATTTATAATCTTGTTCCTTTCCAGGTGTTCGACCACTCTCCTCCTGATAATCTTCTCCATGACTTTGCACACGATACATGTCAGAGACACAGGTCTGTAGTTTAGTGCCTCGTTTCTGTTTCCTTTCTTAAATATGGGGACTACATTAGCTGTCTTCCATTTCTCAGGTAGTTGCCCAGTT
>NC_091305.1:9402822-9412822 GCF_038502225.1 Cherax quadricarinatus
AAAATAATGTAAGGGACCTGGGAGTAGTAATGTCTGAGGATCTCACTTTCAAGGATCACAACAGTGCCACGATCGCACGTGCAAAGAAAATGATAGGATGGATAATGAGAACGTTCAAAACGAGAGATGCCAAGCCAATGATGATCCTTTTCAAATCACTTGTTCTCTCTAGGCTGGAATACTGCTGTACATCAACATCTCCATTCAAAGCAGTTGAAATCGCAGATCTAGAGTGTACAGAGATCCTTTACTGCACGTATAAGTTCTGTCAAGCACCTTAACTACTGGGAACGCTTGGAAGCACTTGACTTGTACTCATTGGAACGCAGGTGGGAGAGATATATCATAATCTACACTTGGAAAATCTTGGAAGGAATGGTCCCAAATCTGCACACAGAAATCACTCCCTAAGAAAGTAAAAGACTGGGCAGGCGATGCAAAATGCCCCCAATAAAAAGTAGGGGTGCCATTGGTACACTAAGGGAAAACACCATAAGTGTCCAGGGCCCAAGACTGTTCAACAGCCTCCCATCAAGCATTACGGAAATTGCCAATAAACCCCTGGCTGCCTTCAAGAGAGAGCTGGACAGATACCTAAAGTCAGTGCCAGATCAGCCGGGCTGTGGCTCGTACATTGGACTGTGTGCAGCCAGCAGTAACAGCCTAGTTGATCAGGATCTGATCCATCGGGAGGCCTGGTCATGGACCGGGCCACGGGGGCGCTGATCCCCGGAATAACCTCCAGGTAACCACCCTTACTAGGCGAGTACACACACACACACATATACACACACGCACATACACACACACGCACATACACACACACACACACACACACACACGCACACACACACACACACACACACACACACCCGTAATGACCCCGTTATCAAGCGGTCACTCTACCCTCAGCCTTCTTTCCCCTCCCCTCCCCTCCCCTTCTAATCTCATCACACACACACACCTCCCCCGCTTCTAAGGGTCACTCATCCTTCTCTACCCCTCCCCCCGTAATCCCATCCCTCTCTCTCCCACACATGCACACACACATACACAAGCACACATACACAAGCACATATACACTTGACACAAACACGTACTCCCCCTTCCCCTAACCACCTCTCCCCCTCCCCCTAGCCACCTGCCCCTCCCCCAAACCATCTAACTCCTCCCCCAAACCATCTAACCCCCTCCACAACCACCTCTCCCCCTCCAATAACCATCCTCCCCCTCCCCCATAACCATCCACCCCCACTCCCCCTAACCATCTATTCCCCACCCCCTAACCATCTCTCCCCCTTCCTTCTGTGGTGCAATGGGGCAACCTAGAACTAGGATAAGAACAAAGGGCCCGAAGGACGAATCTGGGAGGGAGGACTGGGAGGCAGAGCTCAAAAAAAGGGAGGAAGACTGGGGAAGGAGGCTAGATGAGCTTGCAAGGAAGATGGAGGAGAGGTTAGCAGCAGAATGCAGAAGGTGGGAGCAACATGCCACTGTAGCAGAAGCCAAGATACAGAGATTAGAAGAGGAGCTGAGAAATCTGAAACAGCCTAGAGACAAAGATAATACAGAAGTAGCATCAGCAATGTTTACATCAGACACAGACAAAGGGTCTGAAGGGATCATGGAAGCTAAACTGTATGCAGAGGTCCTGTCAAACCCACATGGGGCCAAAACAAAGACAGGGAGCACACTAGGACAGAATGAGAGGTTGGAAGACATTGAAGGAACTAGGACATGTGCAGGGACCTTACCAGACACTTGTCGGGGCCAGGAACAGGTGAGCAAGAAGGACAAACCAATGAGCATAGGGGCCACAACTAGGGAAGGGACTGAAGGAAGGAACACTCCGCGGAAAGGAACTAAAACACCTCAGAGGATGCAATGGGAGTCACAGTGGGAGGTGGACAGGGAGAGATTAGTTTTTGTCTATGGGCTAGATGAAGCTGAAGGGGAAACTTATGGTGAAAGAAAGCAGGAGGAGAAAAAAGCGATTGAAGGTATCATGAAGGTCATAGGCAAGGGAGACATGACCCAGGTGGCAAATTTTCGGAGAATCAGGTGGTTCACAAAGAATAGGAATCGGCCTCTCAAAGTAATTTTCAAGGCAGAATCAACTTGAACCATGATCCTGCAGGAGAAAGCACGGCTAAGAGGCAAACAGGAGTTTATGAGTGTGTACCTCGATCGAGACAGAACACAGGAGGAAAGGATGATACTGAAAGAGAGAGTGCAAAAACGAAAGGAGGAATGGGAGGAAATGAAAAAGGAGAGCAGAATAACCCAGGAACAGGTGGAAGGACAAGCACACCCCCCAGAAACACCTGCAGAAGGACTATAGCCACGACACCCCCAAGGCAACTGAACAATCCAAACCATCACACACCGATCCCTCTGTTCCCACCCCCCGCACCATGAACCCTACCCCTACAGCAACCCCCTATGGGAGTTCTTCCTCCACCTCCACTGCAACCCCCCACAGGCCCCCACCAGGGCTCCTGCTCTCCCAATCCCAGTATTCCCCCAGGACCACAGTTACAGTATTAGAACAGAAGTTGAAGGTTTGGTACACAAATGAGGATGGATTAACGAATACATATGAGGAATGGTAAGAAAGAATCAATGAGAAGTCCCCAGACATCATAGCGGTTACAAAAACAAAACTCACAGAGACAATAACAGATGCAATCTTCCCACCAGGATACCAGATCATGAGGAAAGATAGAAGGTGCAGAGGGGGAGGAGGGGTTGCTCTGCTCGTAAAAAAAGATGGAAATTCGAGAAAATGAGAGGCATAGACGAGAGAGGAGAAAGGGACTACATAGTAGGTACACTTCAGTCTGGGGAGCACAAGGTGGTCATTGCAGTGATGTATAATCCACCACAGAATTGCAGGAGGCCAAGAGAGGAATATGAAGAGAGTAACAGAGCAATGGTGGACACACTTGCTGAGGTGACAAGAAGAGCTCACTCTAGCAGAGCAAAGTTGCTGGTTATGGGGGATTTCAACCAGAGGGAGATTGACTGGGAAAACCTGGAGCCACATGGGGGTCCCGAAACATGGAGAGCCAAGATGTTGGATGTGGTGCTGGAAAACCTCATGCACCAACAAGTTAAGGACACTACCAGAGTGAGAGGGGAGGATAAACCATAAAGATTGGACCTTGTGTTCACCCTGGGCAGTTCAGACATTGAGGACATCACATATGAGAGTCCCCTAGGAGCTAGTGACCACGTGGTTCTGTGCATTGAATACATGGTAGAGTTGCAAGTGGAGAGAGTAACAGGAGTTGAAAGGGAAAAGCCAGACTATAAAAGAGGGGACTACATAGGGTTGAGGAACTTCCTGCAGGAGGTTCTGTGGGACAGAGAACTGGTAGGAAAGCCAGTAAATGAAATGATGGAATATGTAACAACAAAATGCAAGGAGGCAGTGGAAAGGTTTATTCCCAAGGTTAACAGAAACAATGGGAAGACCAGAACGAGCCCCTGGTTTACTCGACAGTGTAAGGAGGCAAAAACAAAGTGCAATAGAGAATGGAAAAAGTACAGAAGGCAGAGAACACATGAAAATAGGCAGATTAGTCGCAGAGCCAGGAATGAGTATGCACAGGTAAGGAGGGAGGCCCAGCGACAGTATGAAAATAACATAGCATCGAAAATCAAGACTGACCCAAAACTGTTGTATCGCCACATCAGGAGGAAGACAACAGTCAAAGACCAGGTGATCAGACTGAGGACACAAGGTGGAGAACTCACAAGAAATGATCAAGAGGTATGTGAGGAGCTAAACAGGAGATTTAAGGAAGTTTTTACAGTAGAGACAGGAAGGGCTCTGGGAAGACAGCACAGAAGGGAACATCAAGAGGGAATATACCAACAAGTGTTGGATGACATACGAACAACCGAGGAGGAGGTGCAGAAGCTGCTAAGTGACCTTGATACCTCAAAGGCGATGGGACCGGACAGCATCTCCCTGTGGGTCCTTAGAGAAGGAGCAGAGATGCTGTGTGTGCCCCTAACCACAATCTTCAACACATCCCTTGAAACTGGGCAACTACCTGAGAAATGGAAGACAGCAAATGTAGTCCCCATATTTAAGAAAGGAAACAGAAATGAGGCACTAAACTACAGACCTGTGTCTCTGACATGTATTGTGTGCAAAGTCATGGAGAAGATTATCAGGAGGAGAGTGGTGGAACACCTGGAACGGAACAAGATTATAAATGAAAACCAGCATGGGTTCATGGAAGGCAAATCCTGTGTCACAAACCTTCTGGAGTTTTATGACAAGGTAACAGAAGTAAGACACGAGAGAGAGGGGTGGGTTGACTGCATTTTCCTAGACTGCAGGAAGGCCTTTGGCACAGTTCTCCACAAGAGATTAGTGCAGAAACTGGAGGATCAGGCGCATATAACAGGGAGGGCACTGCAATGTATCAGGGAATACCTAACAGGGAGGCAACAACGAGTCATGGTACGTGAAGAGGTATCACAGTGGGCGCCTGTGACGAGCGGGGTCCCACAGGGGTCAGTTCTAGGACCAGTGCTATTTTTGATATATGCGAACGACATGATGGAAGGAATAGACTCTGAAGTGTCCCTATTCGAAGATGATGTGAAGCTGATGAGAAGAATTAAATCGGATGAGGATGAGGCAGGACTGCAAAGAGACCTGGACAGGCTGGACATGTGGTCCAGAAACTGGCTTCTCGAATTCAACCTTGCCAAATAAAAAGTCATGAAGATTGGGGAGGGGCAAAGAAGACCGCAGACAGAGTATAGGCTAGGTGGACAAAGACTACACACCTCACTCAGGGAGAAAGACCTTGGGGTGACCATAACACCGAGCACGTCACCGGAGGCACACATCAACCAAATAACTGCTGCAGCATACGGGTGCCTGGCAAACCTGAGAATAGCGTTCCGATACCTTATTAAGGAATCGTTCAAGACACTGTACACTGTGTATGTTAGGACCATACTGGAGTATGCAGCACCAGTCTGGAACCCACACCTGGTCAAGCACATCAAGAAGTTAGAGAAAATACAAAGGTTTGCAACAAGGCTATTCCCAGAGCTCAGGGGAATGTCGTACGAGGAAATTTTGAGGGAAATTGGACTGATGACACTGGAGGACAGAAGGGTCAGGGGAGACATGATAACGACATACAAGATACTGTGGGGAATAGACAAGGTGGACAGAGATAGGATGTTCCAGAGAGGGGACACAGAAACAAGGGGTCACAACTGGAAGCTGAAGACTCAGACGAGTCACAGGGACGTTAGGAAGTATTTCTTCAGTCATAGAGTCGTCAGGAAGTGGAATAGCCTAGCAAGTGAAGTAGCTAAGAGGTATGTCCTACGAGGAGAGGTTAAGGGAAATCAACCTGACGACACTGGAGGACAGGAGAGATAGGGGGGACATGATAACGACATACAAAATACTGAGAGGAATTGACACGGTGGACAAAGACAGGATGTTCTAGAGATTGGACACAATAACAAGGGGACACAGTTGGAAGTTGAAGACACAGATGAATCACAGGGATGTTAGGAAGTATTTCTTCAGCCACAGAGTAGTCAGCAAGTGGAATAGTTTGGGAAGCGATGTAGTGGAGGCAGGATCCATACATAGCTTTAAGCAGAGGTATGATAAAGCTCACGGTTCAGGGAGAGTGACCTAGTAGCGACCAGTGAAGAGGCTGGTCCAGGAGCTCGGACTCGACCCTTGCAACCTCAACTAGGTGAGTACAACTAGATGAGTACACGCATATACTACAAGCCTAGTGTCTAATCGACATGTGCCTAGGACAAAATGGTAACTAACACACACACGGGGAAGATTATCAGAAGAGTGGTGGAACACCTAAAAAGAAATGAGCTTAACAACAACAGCCAACACAGTTTCAGGGACGGGAAATCCTGTGTCACAAACCTATTGGAGTTCTATGACAGGTTGACAGAAGTAAGACAAGAGAAAGAGGGGCGGGTAAATTGCATTTTTTTGGACTGTAATTCGTTTGACAGTTCCACACAAGAGATTAGTGCAAAAGCAGGAGGACCGGGCAGGGATAACAGGGAAGGCACTACAATGGATCAGGGAATACCTGTCAGGAAGACAGTAGCGACTCATGGTACAACGCGAGGTGTCAGAGTGGGCGCCTGTGACGAGTGGGGTTCCACAGGGGTCAGTCATAGGACCGGTGCTGTTTCTGGTATCTGTGAACGACGTGACGGAAGGAATAGACTTTGAAGTGTCCCTGTTTGGAGATGATGTGAAGTTGATGAGAAGAATTCAATCGGACGAGGACCAGGCAGAACTACAAAGGGATCTGGACAGGCTGCAGGCCTGGTCCAGCAACTGGCTCCTGGAGTTCAACCCCACCAAGTGCAAAGTCATGAAGATTAGGGAAAGGCAAAGAAGACCGTAGACGGAGTACAGTCTAGGGGGCCAGAGACTACAAACCTTACTGAAGGTAAAAGATCTTGGGGTGAGTATAACACCAGTCACATCTCACGAGGCCTACATCAACCAAATAACTGCTGCAGCATATGGGCGCCTAGCAAACCTAAGAACAGCATTCCGCCACCTTAACAAGGAATCGTTCAGGACCCTGTACACTGTGTACGTTAGGCCCATATTGGAGTATGCGGCACCAGTTTGAAGCCCACACCTAGCCAAGCACGTAAAGAAACTAGAGAAAGTGCAAAGGTTTGCAGCAAGACTAGTCCCAGAGCTAAGAGGTATGTCCAACGAGGAGAGGTTAAGGGAAATCACCCTGACGACACTGGAGGACAGGAGAGATAGGGGGGACATGATAACGACACATAAAATACTGAGAGAAATTGACAAGGCGGACAGAGACAGAATGTTCCAGAGATGGGACACAGCAACAAGGGGACACAGTTGAAAGTTGAAGACACAGATGAATCACAGGAATGTTAGGAAGTATTTCTTCAGTCATAGAGTAGTCAGAAAGTGGAATAGTTTGGGAAGCGATGTAGTGGAGGCAAGATCCATTCATAGCTTTAAGCAGAGGTATGATGAAGCCCATGGCGCAGGGAGAGTGATCCAACAGCGGCCAGTGAAGAGGCTCGACACCTACGATATTTATTTTGTTCATCGTGCGCAGACTGAATTTGGCAGAGGTATGTGTGAAACAAATTTTCACTCTGGATATCTGATCGAAAATGACCTTGCTAAATAGACCAAATTCACCTGTTCGGCTTATATGGCGAGAGAGGCCAGTCTTGTGGCAATGATATTCTCACCCGGACAAAAAGAAACTTGCTGAGGCTTCATTTTCTTTCATGCAAGTGATCGCTGAGCGCACATTTTCTAGTTTAAGATATATATTAAACGAACTCAAGACGTGTAATGAAAGATATCATTAATTCAATTACGGTATGTTTCTAAGATGCAACACTTAGGCGAGTTATATATTTCACGTCAGCACATTATCTGCTGTACTTAAAATTTTATTTTACTCCATATCTCCTATACAATTAATTCACTCAAATGCATAAGGGATGGTTGGTATAACATAACATTTATGCAGGCCTTAGACTAGACTATTTCTTGGTCAATTATCTTCCTTACCGGTTTGCCATGTAATCTGATACCTTGCAAACTATATCTGCACCAGCGGTGTTATGCGCTGTGACAGGTGCTAGTTAGGTTTCCGAATGTGAATGGGGAAAGAGTGAGGACGGAGTCTTCCTGCTGGACACCTTCAGAAGCGACTTTGCATTCCTGTACAACAGCGCTGAATCCGTTCTAATCAATAGGAAGGAAGGATTGAGACTGAGTAAATACACTCGATTGTCAATCAATATCACGTTATCATTAACAGACTGCATATACTATTTTGAAGTCTAGTTTTAGAACTATCATAATTTTCTTCGGGTAGGTCAACGAAACAAGCCCTCGCTTTGTAGGTTGCTCCTTGGTTATCTTGATTTGGTCATTATTATTATTAATATAACCATGGGGAAGCGCTAAAACCATAGGATTATACAGCGCGTGGAGGGGGGGGTGGAAGGTATTCAGGCTCAATTCAGGGAACCGAAGCACAGATCCAATTCCCTAGAACAAGAGCCCCTCACCAGCGTGAAGGAACCTCTCTTGAGGGGTAGATTTTGTCAAAACATATATCACTGTTGGGAAATTCCTGACGGCTACTCTGGCAATAAAAATGAAGTTATTACCTAAGTTAGCTTAATGCTACTAGTTTTCTTTAAAGCACATTGGGTTGAGCCTAAGAAAGCTATTATTTCTTTATAAATCAGACTAGCCACGCAATTATAATTATCCCTTTAATAAGAAATGTCTTAGCAGTGGCAGAAGTGAGGAACAAATTTATTTTATGCAGATAAGACTCACAAAGAGCGGTAGGACTACTGTTGTCGCTGACTACACAAGGTAGGTGCTTCTCTCCAACTGCTTGGGTGATCGTTGCATCTCAGCGTTTGACTGTGTTGCAGTCATGTACTGCTTTGTTTCGGAGTCCCTCAACACTTTTCAGTAAGTTAATCATATATCCATTAATAACTTATCATTTTATGTCTAATATACATTTACTTAATGACGATTGTGCATTTCCTTCTCATCAGCCAAGTTTACACTACAATACTGGCAGTCTGGCACATATAAACTGTACACTAACGCAATCTTATTTGTTGCTGCAGTCGAGGCAATTTGGCAGCCGGGTGGACATTGTTAAACCAGCAAAAGTACTACAAAGCCTCTGGCTGTACAATTGGACACGCATCAAGCTGCGGATCGACCCCTACCAAGCCCAACTAGGAGATTATTGTTTCATATAGAAGTTATATTCCATATTGCAGTTAGAAGTATATGCACAATTATATATATATATATATATATATATATATATATATAAATATATATATATATATATATATATATATATATTTATATATATAAATATATATATATATATAGGTAGTAGGTTGGTAGACAGCAACCGCCCAGGGAGGTACTACCGTCCTGCCAAGTGAGTGTAAAACGAAAGCCTGTAATTGTTTTACATGATGGTAGGATTGCTGGTGTCCTTTTTTTCTGTCTCATAAACATGCAAGATTTCAGGTACGTCTTGCTACTTCTACTTACACTTAGGTCACACTACACATGCATGTACAAGCATATATATGTATATATACACATCCCTCTGGGTTTTCTTCTATTTTCTTTCTAGTTCTTGTTGTTGTTTATTTCCTCTTATCTCCATGGGGAAGTGGAACAGAATTCTTCCTCCGTAAGCCATGCGTGTTGTAAGAGGCGACTAAAATGCCAGGAGCAAGGGGCTAGTAACCCCTTCTCCCGTATAAATTACTAAATTTAAAAAGAGAAACTTTCGTTTTTCTTTTTGGGCCACCCTGCCTTGGTGGGATACGGCCGGTTTGTTGAAAAAAAAAAAAAAAAAAAATATATATATAATATATATATATATATAATAAATATATATATATATTTGTATATACACATGTATATATATACACATGTATATATATATACATGTATATATATATACATTTATATATATATACATGTATATACATGTATATATATATACAGGTGTATATATATATATATATATATATATATATATAAATATAATTATATATATACTGTCTACTGACTGTCAGAAACTGACCTTTTCAGTAATAATGTAGTTCAATCAGCAGGCAGAATTCCATTTAATTCATAACCGCCTAATTATTCTATAAACGGGAACGTTTACAGATTATCACCCTCATCCTTACTACTACAGTGTCCTCAAGTGTCTCTCTAGCGGAACCTACAAAACAAAAGCAATTTACGGGTTTAGTGAGACAGCCTGAGCCAGGTGGGTTGACGTGGCAGATGAGGAGCCTAGGTGAGTAACCCAGATTAGGAATCTAGTGAACCTAGCTGAGGAATCTAGGTAAGCAACTCAGTTGAAAAATCTAGGTAAAGAACCTAAGTGAGGAACCC